>NC_081406.1:31666860-31966860 GCF_030272615.1 Cryptomeria japonica | reverse complement strand
CCCTAAACCAATAACCAACCACTAGAAACTACCACAAACCACTAGATGAGTGTCAATTACCAACAGTACCATCAGGATAAGCCAACAGAAAAGCATTGTTGCTAAGGACTTGTTTGATTTGAAAAGGTCCCTTCCATAATGAATCAAACTTCTTGTGTGAACCTTTTGGTTCTCTCCTCTTGTCCCAAAGAAGTACCATGTCTTCGGCTGTAAAATTCCTCTATCTGACTCTCTTTTCAAATATCTTCTTAACCATCCGTTGGTGGTGAGCAAATTTCTCTATCACCACATCGCTTTGTTCTTCCAACTTATTCAGGTGCACGATCCTCTTCTCCACTGTAGATTGAAATTGTTCATATTCAATAGCCTTTTTCAAATTGAGTGTAGAGAGTTCTAGTGGCAAGGGTAAATCACTCTCTACCCCATAAACAAGTTGGAATGGAAACATGCCTATAGCCCTTTTATAGGTTACTCTATCAACCCAGAGAGCATCATATAGCTTTTTATGCCATTCCCTTTGATTCTCATTCACTAATTTCTTGATGATGGAGGAAATAATCTTATTGGTAGACTCATCCTATCCATTCCCTTGAGGTTAATAATCTAAGGAGTGTTCCAGGCTTATGTCATTCTCGTAGAAAAACAAGGTAATTTCAGTTGATGAAAAATAGTTGGCATTGTCAGCAGCTAGTTTTTTGGGTACTCCAAATCTCACCAAGATGTTTTCTTTTAGAAAATTGCACACCACTTCAGAAGTAGTATGCTTCATGAGGATGACTTCTACCCATTTGGTAAAATAATTAGTGGTTATTAAAATATGGGTATGTCTGATAGAAGAATGTGGATTGATAGGGCCTATAAAATTGATGCCCCACTGTTGAAAAGGCTAATCAATCACAATAGGTCTAAAGGGTAATGTAGCTAAATGAGGTCTACCAGTAAAGATGGCACACTTTTCACATTTACCTACCCATTCATATGTATCCTTGAAGCTACCTGCTCAATTAACTTTTGACGAAGAATTTTGAAGGCTGTTATAGAGGCAGAAAAATGACCGCCACATGCCTCATTATGAAATAATTCCAACAACTTCTTTTGTTGTTCCTTGTCTACAGATCTCAAGAAAGTACCATCAACTCCTCTTTTATATATATTCCCTTCCCAAATAATGTAGCTTCTAGCCTTGACTTTCAAATTCCTTTTCTCCTTTGAGGATAGGTGAGGGGAAAAATCTCCATACATCAAGATGTATGATACATCTGAGAACCATTTATTTTTTGTGGTGGTAAACAATGTTAGGATAACCGGTGAACAACTGAGAGGTGAAGAGGTGAATCAGTTGTTAATAGATTATGAAACTTTAAGCACACAAAACCTTTTACCAGAATGCATAAACCAAATACTGGAATAGAAGATATATCAATCAAGCACAAGCATAAATCATAAACCAATTACCATGCATCCACAACACATAACACCAATATTTATACGTGGAAAACCCAATAAAGGGAAAAACCATGGTGGGAAGCCTACCCACAATAAGATGATACTTCTGTAGTAAGTATGTGATTAGAATAAGGGGCTTGCACATGCAGAAAGGCCAACAACCTAGAGTGCACTGCTCATCACAAAAGGAGCCTCACTAACTACAAAATATATCCAGACTACAATCTGAAAATAAGAATGAACTGTAAGAATAGCATCTCCTATGTCTGAGTACAGTTCTGGTTAAGCTCAATGTCAAAGGTCTTAAACCTCTTACACAAACCCTATTCGATCACCTATGATAGACCAAACCTTCTGCATATGATTACAACTTTATTCGCACATAAATAATCCCATAACCATAATCCGAGACCACAGTCTACAAAGAGATCTTACATCATATTTATACCAACCTGAGACCTAAACAATTAGGTTGGCCACCTAAAAGATAATAGAATAAATCAATTACATAACCTGTAAACCAATGATAATCCAAGTCGGCCTAAGACCAAAACAAAATTAATCAAACAATAAATCCAATCGGTAACGCATTGGGAGAATCCACCAACATGTTACATAAACTGGTCCATAACCTAGCAAAATATGACTAGACCTAAAATAGGTCACCATAAGCCAAATGAAATACCACCAATCAACTAGAACACAAACACGATAACCATCAGCATCTTGAAAACCTTCTAGAAGTCGCACCAACACTACTTATTGAATCCATCAAAATATCTTCAACAAAGCTCTGGCGGTAGAACCCTTACCGGTAACCAAAAGGCTTCCTAGAACATATGATAGCTTTCAGATCACCAAATCTTGAACCAATTGAATTTGATACACATCTAAATAACATGAATGACCAAACCAAACCAATTTCACCAATCAGAATATACCAGAGACAAATCTCCTGATCATCATCAAATTCCAACCACTCTACCAGAACCCGGTAGATAACCAAAGAAGCTAGTGTTGACATCAATGACAAACATCAATGCAACACATAACCAATTCCTCCAAATTTCCAACAATCTCCCCCTTTGGCATTGATGGCAACACTAGATGTGAAAAACATCCAAGTGCCAAACAAGTCTCCCCCAATGGAAGACATCCAATCAAATGGTATATCAATGAAGTTTTGAAACAAATAACCAAACCATAGACAAACTCCCCCTATGACTAATATCTCTATTAAGCCCTTTTTTACACATGTATACCTCTTTCCCTTTGACATCAATGCCAAAATTGTGACATAAACATCAAAGAAAAGTCATAAAACCTCTGAACCACATAGTTTACTACTCCCCCTGAGTAGTAGCACCAACTCATCAATCCAGAATGAATGATAGTTCTAATACTGTATACTGGACTGATGCTAATCAACATCACTCAAGTGTCAATTGAAGGGGCAGAGACCCCCAATCTGTCTCTAAAGTACTCAAATGATTCCTTGGGAAAAGGTTTAGTGAAGATATCTACAATCTTCTCTGTAGTGTTCACATAAACCAATCTGACTTCATTTGCTTCCACCTTTTACTTCAAAAAGTTATACTTGATTGATATGTGCTTTATCTTAGAATGAAATACTGGATTCTTTGATATGTCAATAGCAGCAGAGTTATCATAGTGAATAGCCACCGGTTCATTGCAATCTACGCTTATATCCTTCAATATTTTCTTCATCCATAGAACTTGTGTACAACTGGTAGCAACAACAACATACTTAGCTTCAGCAGTAGATAAAGAAGTACATGACTATTTCTTGTTGATCCATGAAACAAGTTTCTTTCCAAGAAGGAAAGCTCCACCAGATGTGCTTTTCTAGTCATCTATATCTCCAACCCAATCTGCATCTATATATGCACATAGTGTAAAGTCATCATCTTTAGGATACCACAAACCATATCCAGTTGTTCCTTGTAAATATCTGAAAATCCTTTTCACTACACTCTTATGATTCTCTCTAGGATCACTCTGATATCTTGATACAATACAAACTGTGTTCATTATATCTAGTCTAGTTTGATTCAAATATAACAGATCTCCAATCATAGATTCATACCTTGTAGGATTTACTAGAGCTAATACATCTTTCTTTGTCAATTTCTCACTTGTAACGATAGGAGTACCAACTGGTTTAGAATTTTCCATACCAAATTTCTTCAACAACTCTCTAGCATACTTATTTTGACATATGAAAATACCTTTATCAGTTTGATTAATCTACAAACCTAAGAAAAATCTCATTTCTCCAATCATAGACATCTCAAATTCATTCTTCATATTATTAGACAATTCCATACATAACTTTTCCTCACCTCCAAAAATGATATCATCCACAAAGACCTCAATAATCAATATGTCATGATTATTGATCTTATAATATAAATTACTGTCAACATTACCGTTAGTGAAACTAGGATTCAAAAGATATTTGTCCATTCTAGCATACCAAGCTCTAGGTACTTGCTTCAATCCATATAAAGCTTTCCTTAATTTGCAAAACATGTTATTGTCATCTGAAAGAGAAAATCCACCAAGTTTCTCAATGTAGACTTCCTCTTCAAGATCTCCATTTATAAATGCACACTTAACATCCATCTGATAAACCTTGTATTTCTTATGGGTAGCATAAGAAATAAATAATCTCACAATTTCAATCCTAGCTACCGAAGAAAAAGTTTCATCATAATCAATTCCTTCCTTCTAAGAATATCCTTTACAAACCAATCTAGCCTTGTTCCTCACTTGTCCATCTTCATTCAATTTATTCCTTAAAAAACCATTTAGTTCCAATAACATTCTTATTTTTAGGTCGAAGAACTAAAGTCCATGTGTTGTTCTTTTCCATCTGATCCAATTCCTCTTTCATAGCTTTCATCCAACATTCATCCCTACATGCTTCATCTAGTGATGTCAGTTCAATTTCAGAAATTAAACATGCCTCTTCAAGTGCCAACCTTCTCCTTGTCATCACTCCTTTTCTCTTGTCTCCAATGATCTGATTTTCTGAATGATTCAACCTTACATACCTAGGAGTCTTCTGACTTTCTATTTCTCTGCTCCGACCTTCGGTTACTATTGAATTTTCTAATACTGTCAGGGTAATTGGTTTAACATATTGTTCCAGTATAGGTGCTATTGGTCCAGTTATGATAAGTTCCACTTCTGGTTCTCTCTCATAAGTTCTAATTTGACCTTTATACTGCTCATCCACCTTGAGATTAGTGCTTTCCATGATTCTCCACAATATTTTGTTATAACATCTATATGCTTTTCTTTCATCTGAATAACCAAGACATATTCCTTCATCACATCTAGGATCAAGCTTTCTAGTAGAATCATCACTTTTGCTATAACATTTACTACCAAAGATTCTGAAATACTTAACAGTAGGTGTATGACCAAACCATAACTCATAAAGTGACTTACCGATAAACCAAACCATATCTAAGATCCAACAAATCTTCATCGCTTAACCTTCAAACTGACTATACCAAAATTTGAAACAGGCTTTTAGACCACTACCAAGGGCAATACAAGATCTATCATTAATTTGCCTCTCCCTAAGACAAATGCCAAGTAGATACCAGATGAGTTTCCTACAGGAGAAAGAACATTTTGCTCTATCGATTGAGTAACAGGGGTATATGCTTCAGCCAAATGAACATCTGAGGTATTTGATTCTGTTGGTTGACCCTCGGACTTCATAACCCACTTCTTCTCATGCTCCTTCTGAATATCATCAACCTTCTACTTTGTCTTCTCATTAGATTTATCACATCTTGCCGGTAGGTTCTTGCTTCTGCAAAATTTAGCAATATGTCCTACTTTTTTGTATGCATAACAAGTGACATTTTTCTTTTGAATTGCCTTGTTGTAACCTTGACCATTCCTTGACCTACATTGATTAGCCATATGCCCAAACTTTCCACATGCATGACATTTCTCATTCATTCTACAATATGTTGTCTTATGACCATACTTTTTGCAATTGAAACATCGAACGATACCTGAATTATTGTTTTCATTGACTCTATTTTTACATTGACTTTCCATATGACCAAACTTAATGCAAACAAAACATCTACCATTAAATTTATGTGCATTTGGGTTGTCTTACCACTGATCTTGGATTCTGGTTGACTTGTGAATTCTCCTAATTGTTCTTTTGACCGAATGTATCATCCTGATTTGCAGTACCGGAGATTTCTCCATGCTCAAATCCAAGACCTCTAGTGTCTCCAATGTCCCTTTGATTCTTCAATAATTCATCAAGCTTAGCAGAACTGACCTTGAACTTATCTTTGTACTCATTTGAAGCATTCAGATCACTTCTTAGGACTATTATCACTCTCTCCAACTCTTACTCATTGTTTTGTGATTGCACCAATTCAGTTCTCAACACATCATTTTCATGTGCCAACCTGATGCATTCATCGGATCTATCTTTCAAAGATTTGGCAAGATTTTATTCATTCTTCTTCAAGTCTCCAATCTTCATGGACATCCTCATGGTTAGGGCTTGCATTTCATTTTTCATGACACCATTTTCTTGACTCAACTTCTGACATAGTTCCTTTAAATAATTATTCTCTTCATCATCTAAATTTTGTAATTGATCACATAGTTCCTTCCTTTTATCTTGTGCAGATGACAACCTCTCCTGCATATTAAAAATGAATTCCTTCGTAGATCTTGACTCGTCTTGCAACTTCATGTTCCTCAACCTTTTAGCATCATAGTCCAAAAGTGCTACTTTAAGATCCTTCCTCAAACTTATCTCCATATATTTCGGATATAGGATCTTCCTCAAGTTGTTAGACTTACTCCGAGGCACCAAGCTCTGATACCAATTGTTAGGATAACCGGTGAACAACTGAGAGGGGGGGTGAATGAGTTGTTAACAGATTATGAAACTTTAAGCACACATAACCTTTTACCAGGATGCATAAACCAAATACCAGAATAAAAGATATATCAATTAAGTACAAACATAAATCATAAACCAATTACCATGTGTCCACAACACATAACACCAAGATTTGTACATGGAAAACCTGATAAAGGGAAAAACCACGGTGGGAAGCCTACCCACAGTCATATGATACTTCTGCAGTAAGTATGTGATTACAATATAGGGCCTTCACATGCAAGAAGTCCAACAGCTTAGAGCACACTGCTCATCACAAAAATAGCCTCACTGACTACAAAGGAAATACAGACTACAATCCAGAAATAAGAATGAACTACAACAATAGAATCTCCTATGCCTGAGTACAGTTCTAGTTGAGATCAATGTTGGAGGTCTTAACCCTCTTACACAAACCTAATTCGATCACCTATGATTGACCAAAACCTTCTGCATATGATTATAAATTTATTCGCTAATAGAGAATTCCATACCCATAATCCCGTACCACAATCTACAAAGAGATCTTACATCATATTTATACCAACCTAGGACCTAAACAATTAGGTCGGCCACCTAAAAAATAATACAATAGATCCATTACATAAACCCACAAACCAATGATAAACCAAGTCGGCCTAAGACCGAAACAACATTAACCAAATAATAAATTCAACTAGTAACGCATCGAAAGCATCCACCAACATGTTACATAAACTGGTCCATGACCTAGCAGAATAAGACCGGACCCGAAATAGATTGCCATAAGACAAATGCAACACCACCGATAAACTAGAACATGAACATGATAACCATTAGCATCTTGAAAACCTTCTAGAAGCAGCACCAACACCACTTATTGAATCCATCAAAAGATCTTCAATAAAGCTCTACCGGTAGAACCCTTACCGATAACCAAAAGGCTTATTAGAATATACGATAGCTTCCGGATCACCAAATCCAGAACCAACTGAATGATCAAACCAAACCAGTTCCACCAATCAAAATATACCAAAGATAAATCTCTTGATCATCATCAAAGTCCAACCATTCTACCAGAACCTGGTAGATAACCAAAGAAGCTAGTGTTGACATCAATGATAAATATCAATGGAACACATAATCAATTCCTCCATATTGCCAACATAACTACTCCTTCTTGAGTGACATCTATACACACAACATTTTTTCCAAACTCCTCTTCTTTTTCCAAAACAACATTAACTTTGTGATATTGACGGTCAGTCCTCTACTTTTCCCAAGAAAGGCGTCAAAGAGTTACAACTAAGTCTTCCTAATTATAAACCAACCAATCTACATTAGGTTTCAACACAGGGGCAACCTGTCTTGATAAACCCATGACTGACTACTACTCTAGAAATACTTCATAGTACTGGTTTTTATATATATCCACAACAAAGTCGCCAACAAATCTGTTGGTTAACAGATTTATCACCTAACTCTATATTCTTACTCCCACAAAGGTGACAAATGTAACCATAGTTGAAACAGTCTCAACAATTTATTTACTAATTGATTCTTTGCTTATTTTACAAGGTGGCAACTACCTTCGAATGATATTTAATGGATAGAAATTAACTAAAATGCTTTTAACCAGAAAGAAAATAAGGAAAGAGATTTTAACCAGAAATCTTTGAAAAGGCATGCATAAAATACAAGCACATTTTAGATTTTCCAAGATTTGAAACAACAATATCTCTACAAAATACCATTCAAAGACAATATTTTTGCAGCAATAGAAAATTGAAACCATTCACCATCTCAAATACAGATGCATCCACTGATAACCATTCAAAAGAGCAGAAAGAATTCACACACCATAATTCAAAGATTATGAATATTTGAAGCCACTAGCAAATTTTCTATATTCAAAACAGTAAAAAAAAATATGCTTAAAGAAGTTTTTGTTCTTAAGAGTAAAACAAAGTTTTCCCAAAAGATCCTAAAATGAAAATAAGTCCATATATTTAAAACATATAGAGAAACAGTTTCTTGAAGATAACCGTTATTTTAAAATAAGTCTTTTTGGCTTCCAAGCCAATATTCAAGAAACACAATTAAAACAGTAAAAATATGAAACAACCCCCACCTATTCAACTTCTGGTTCATTATTGCCAATGATCTCCACCTCTTGATCAACACATGTCACCTCCTAATCCTTAAGCCTTTGTATGTACTCATGATACCTATTCATGATTGGCTCGAAGTTTGGGTCCTCTAGTACTGTTGTGATGCGTAGTCTTGTTCTCCATTTTGAAGTCAACCCATCAATAGTGGCAATATTTTGTGCATTTCATCTATCTCAGTCTCAAAGGTAGTAGTGTGCATCTACAAGTGACACGGTCCCTTGAAGGATTACAAAGAAATATTTTGAGGGTCCCTAATATTTTTCTAATAATTCTCCTTGAATTGGTGCATCATTTCACCAAGTCCGTGTACATTCTCCTTAGAGCTATCCATAAGATAAACATACAGAGCACATAGATTATTCTTCATTTTCAGCATATCATTCAAATAGTGTTTTAGGGAATCATCAATATCACTGATATAATCATGGTAGATCCTTTCTTTCCACTTCAAGTAAAATCAATTTCTCTATAACGTGCTACTAATTTTTCAATCATGAGAATGACAGGGTTCAATGTGGTTAGCTCGGTAACCTCCTTCGAAAGCACAAATATTCTCCCATGTTCTTTTCTTAACTTGTTGTAGCTCAGCTAACAATTCCTTTTTTTAATTCCAAATATTCTTATATAATACCCTGAACTTGGTAATATAGCTAACACCAATCCTATACATTTCATCTATCCATTCAATGAAAGCTTTAGTATATCCTAAATTACCTTTGACCTTTTTCACAGTATCTGGATCAAGTCCCTACACAAGTGAACTTGAAGCCTCCCCAGTTGCAGGATTTATAATAGATGAAATGAAATCCTTCAACGACTATACTTGGGATTGTAGCTCCAGATTTTTTTTCTTCTATTCTTGAGCCTTATTAATCAACACATGGAATGAAAAGTCAACATGGTAGATGTCCCCTTCCAAATTAGAAGGCCCTATATCCACATGACTGATATTATAACCCTTTTATGTTATATCACTTGCGCTTACATCTTAAATAGGATCAATGATCTCTAGGAGCTGGCAACTAGATACAAGATTAGAAATGATCCAAGACATCCTCTTAGCCTTTTTAGGCTTGCGAGAACTCTATAGTAGTAGTGCAACTGTATCTATTTCATGTTGGAAACAGGGGTGGACACTTTCCTTTTCTTCTCTACCTCTGTCTTCAGCCATGTTGGAGAGGTTGTTTCAAGCCTTGACTCTTTATTAATAGTGATGGGGGTGTTTTGCAAAGGAGAGGAGGGAATTTCAAACAAATTAGATAAAGAATGATCATCAATTATATATTGGTAAATACCTTCAGAATCAACAAAAGGAAATTTTCCTCTGGAGGACATAATTTAGTCATCCCACTCACAGGTTAATTTTAGCCTAGTAGCAATTTCTTCAAGTTTCTCCCCATCGCCGCCTAATTCAGAACCTCGGGTTGGTAACCTATCTACATATTTGACTGCGGATGTTGGAACAGGGGAAGAGGAAACTACCCCTTTCTCTCTATGGGATGATGACCTTTGGCTTTGTGAGGAGCTGACATGTTGTTACAACTTGCCATTTAACCAGTCGGATGTTCTTCTCAACACTGGAGCAGTGGGAACCATTAGGTCTGAGACCTCCTCTTTGGACCAATCAACTTCTGTGGGCACCGCATTGACAAAAGTATGATACTCTAGGTCCAAAATGACCTCATCTTCAATCACAACATCAAGAACATTAAAAGAAACACCAAGAGTGTGAATTTGTTGCAAAGAAAGTCTCATGAAACCCCTTTTGAACACTTCAACATCATCTAAACAATCTTCCCATAAATATTCGAGTTCAATCCAATACATATAACCTTTGGCTCCATACAAATTGTGCTTCACATATCCCTTGTCAAATGTTTCTAGATGGTAGAGATTGAAAATAAAATTTCTCTAGAATTGTTTCCACGGCCTTAGTGGCACCATTTGTTTTACAAGAGAAATGAGGTGCGGACAATGGGAAGGGGTATCCTTTCTTTCCCATGTTCACATATTTAAAATTTACCACAACCATCTGGTGACAAACTTCCAGGAAAACAATATAATCAGATGGAAAACAAGGCAATTTCAATGGGGCCTTTTCAAAACCCCCAATTCTAAGGTATGTGAACCTGTCGAACTGGGTGAAGAAACTTCCAAACCTCATTACAAAGGTAGTGAAGTCATGGGAAATTGATAAACCATGGTTTCCTTCTAATTTTTTACCATACTCATCAAGAATACATCATTGACATGGGAAAAATCCTGCATACCCTTAGGCATGGTGAGTTGGGGAAACTTCTGGTAGATGGGTGCAAATGTAGGGAGGGGATGATGCAATTCCAACCTTGGCTAAGGCGAATTTTGACTAGATAGAATGAAAATCAACTATGAACACATAGGAAACACAAGGGACTGACAAAAATTCCACAATTGTTCATGCAAATGATAGCTAATGATAGAAGCCTAGTCAATAAAACTTTTGGGAGTAAATTCGATCCATTATATCAATTCATTCATGCATTACATAAAATGTGTCTTTGATGTACCCACAAAATTCTTCTTACAAATAATCCTAATTTCATAGTCATACACACATGGAGTTTAATTATTCCATTAAAAGAAACCCATACACACATAACACAATCAAAACAAAGTTGTAATGACAAACCAAAATATGCTTCATATTGTTGATTTATATGAAATTGAAAAATACAGTACGGAGACAATTGTATAATAATTTTCTCATTGCTATCAAAATGATTGAAACTATTCTATTAACATGTACAATGTCTGCAACTATCTTCTATACTCTATGCTAAACACTTTAGCTATATCTACCGACCTAGATCAAAATTTTAGAGCTTGTATAATTGATCCTGAATGCCCTTTTATAGAGACAAGGGAGCAAAATAAGCTTCGGATCAATGTTAACCCAAGAAATAATACATCTGAAGAGCATATTGTATCTCTCATAAAACAATGAGAAGCTCCACATTGTTATAAATGTATTGATGTATCTAGGCTGAGAGATCATAAAGATGGTGTAAAATCTATTGATGATCATCCTAATGTGAATAAGATTGTAAATAAACTTGACAACTCAAAAGATCAAAGATCTTTCAAATGAAGTGATTGTTGGATATATTGTTTTCATTTATGTCAAAGAGGGAATATGATCATTGTAATTATAGTCTTTTTTTTGTAAAAGGAGGCAAGTGGTGAGTTAGAAAAGAATGCAATATAATGAAGATCATTTGATTTTGATCAGATCTTGAGAAAACATATTTAAAGGAAAATTGTTTGGAAATGTTACATCATAATATATACCAAATCGTGGGAAGTATTAATTGCATCTAAAGTTATAATTTCATTCCTTATGAAATTCGGTCCTTGAGAATTATATAAGCAATATTTATTATCTATTTTGAGTTCTTAATATCGATCAACCTGTTGGCAATTTGGAGGAATTGATTATGTGTTGCATTGATGTTTTGCCATTGATGGCAACACCGATAGTTTTGGTTGTTTACCGGTTTCTAGTTGGTTTCGGTGGAGTGGTTGATTTATGATATTGATCTGGTATGCTCCGATGTGCTCTAGTTTGTGGTATTGGTTTGGATCTGTCATTCATGCTGTTCAGATGTGTATCATGATTAGTTGGTTCAGGATTTGATGACTCAGAGCTATCATTTGTTCTAGTAAGCCTTTCGATCATTGGTAAGGGTTTTACCAACAAAGCTTTGTTTAGGATATTTTGATGCACATGATAAGTGGTGTTGGTGTGGATTCTAGATGGCTTTCAGGATGTTGTTGGTTATCTTTTTTGTGTTCCTGTTGATCGGTGGTGTTGGATTTGGTTTATGGCAACCTATTTTGGGTTCGGTGTTATCTAGGTTATGGACCGGTTTATGTAATGTGTTGGAGGATGTTCCCGATGCATTATGGACGAGATTTAATGATTGGTTTACATTGTTTCAGTTTCAGGCCAACTTGTTTGATCATTGGATTACGGGTTTATGCTATGAATTTATTGTATTATCTTTTAGGTGGTCGACCTAATTGTTAGGTCCCGGGTTGGTATAAATATGATATAAGATCTCTTTGTAGATCATGAGCATATATGTATGGGCTTAAGGGATTATGGGATACATCATTATATGTGTGTGAATAATGTTGTAATCATATGTAGAGGTTTTTATCGATCATAGGTGATCGAATTGGGTTCATAAGAGAGTTTTAAGGCCTCTGGTATTGAGCTTACTCAGAACTGTACTTAGGCATAGGAGATACTATACTTGCAGTTCAACCTTCATTTTGGATTGCAGTCCGATGTTTTTTGTAGTCAGTGAGGCTCCTTTTGTGATTATCAATGTGCTCTAAACTATTGGCCTTCCGGCATGTGCAGGCCCCTTCATATTATAATCACATACTTACTGCAGAAGTATTATCTAACTATGGGTAGGCTTCCCACTGTGGTTTTTCCCTTTACCAGGTTTTCCACGTACAAATCTTGGTGTCATGTCTTATGGATGGATGGTAACTATTCTATGATTTATGTTTATGTTTAATTTCTATATCTTCTATTCCGGTATTTGGTTTATGCATTGTGGTATTGAGTTTATGTGTTTTGGTAATAAGGATTTGAATGCTTAAAATTTTGTAATCTGGTGACAACTGAGTCACCCCCCCCTCTCAATTGTCCTCTGGTTATCTGAGTTGTCTAACAATTGGTATCATAGCTTGGTCCTCTCCGTAGAAGATTAACTGCTTGAGGAAGATCCTATGGCATATAACAATGCAAGTTCATCAAGTTCATCTGTTGTTGTTTTCCAGAGATAAATTCCTAGGCTTGATGGGACAAATTACAAGGTATGGAAGATTCGAATGGAGAATCATCTAAGATATCTTGGAAAAGAAATTTGGGATGTCACTGAGAAAGGTGTTACACTTTTTAATCCGGCATCTGGCAATCCTCCTCTGGAAGGTCTAGATAAAGAGCTTGAGAATGATTGTAGAGCTAGATAAGCCCTTTTGTGTGCACTTTTTGATCAACAAATAATGTGACTAACTAACAAATCAACTTCAAAGGCTATATGGGATAAATTGGAGACTCTGAATGAAGGTGACCCTACTATTGAAATTGCTAAACTTGACGGTTACCAGGTGAGGTATGAGAACCTAAAGATGGAAGAAGATGAAAGGATTATTGCTTTTATGGAGAGAGTTAATGAGATTGTTTTGGGAATTCAATGTTGTGGTCGATCTCTGAGCGAAAATGAAATAGTTTCTAAAGTATTGAGAGATTTGCCACTGACTTATAAGATGAAGGCTACTGCAATTAATGAATTAAAAATTATGGCAAACACCTCTATTAATAGGGATACCTTGGTTGGGAAGTTATCTACTTTTGAGCTTGAGGAATTTGGACCTTTTGAAGCTATAAAATCTGAACGTGCTTTTCATGCATCTACATCATCTACTGGCAAGAGTGATTGGAAAGCTTTATATGCGAAGGAACTAGAGGATATGAAGAAAGAAGATGAACATTTTTAGCAACTTGAAGACTTATTTGCTCGAAGAGTACCTAAAGGACTGGCAGGAAGTAAGTATGAACAAATATCACCTTTTAAATGTTTTGCATGTAATAAGATAGGTCATTTTGCATCTAGATGTCCTGAAAGGAATTCAAGATTTGAGAAAAGAGCTAGAAGATTTTTTAGGCCTAACCATGATTATCAGAACAAGCATAAGTACAGGAGAAACAAAGACAAATCATGCTACTATGCTGATGAGGAAGGTGTGACTGATTTTGATGATGAAGCGGCACAAGATTTGGCTAGTGGATCTGGCAATGGAAAGGAATGGGTATTTTTGGCTATCAAGGAAAATGATCTAGTACTTGAAGAGAAGGCCCTTGCTGCTAAAATTGAAGACAAGGATGAATGAGTAATTGACAGTGGATGTTCACATCATATGACTTGAGATAAAAGAAAGTTCTTATCTTTGCAAGAATTTGATGGTGGTCTGGTTAGATTTGGAGATGACAAAGCATGTATGATCAAGGGAAAAGGAATAATATCATTGGATGGTAAGCATAACACTGATAATGTTTATTATTTTGAAGGTTTAAGGCATAATCTTTTGAGTGTATGATAGTTGGTGGATAAGGGATTTTAGTTACAGTTCAAGGATGGAAAATGCAAGATTATCAATAGATCTGGATTGGAGATAGCAACCGGTACATAGACTAAAGGTAATATCTTTCATTTGAACTCCGGTGAGAAGACATGTTTGATTACACAAATTGATGAGAGTTGACTATGGCATAAAAGGTTATGTCATGTGAATTTTGATTGCATTGTGAAGATTAGTTCTACTAAGGTAGGTAGAGATATACCTAAGATTGTAAACCCTATAATCCGGTATGTAAGGAATGCCAAATGGGAAAACAAGTCAGAACTACTTTTAAGAGTATACAAGAGAAATCTAATGATGTTCTTGATCTTATTCATACTGATTTGTGTGGTCCTGATAGAATCAAAAGTTTTCAAGGTGATAGATATTTCATGTTGATCATTGATGACTATTCAAGAATGATGTGGGTTACTTTTCTAAGGGAGAAGTCTGAAGCATTTGAAAAGTTTAAAATCTTTAAAGCTAAAGTTGAGATAGAGACAGGATTGAAGATTAAATGCTTAAGGTCAGATCAAGGTGGATAATTCACATCCGATGAATTTAATAGCTATTGTTAGAAGAATGGGATAAGGAGACAGTTGTCTGCAACCCGGACACCTCAGCAGAATGGAGTTGTGGAAAGGAATAACATAACTATCCTAGATGCAGCTAGAACTATGATGATGGAAGCTAATCTACCTCATCTCTACTAGAGAGAAACTATAAGCACAAAGGTATACACATTCAACAGAGTTCATATCAAAGGAGAGACTGGTAAGACACCTTATGAGTTATGGTTTTGTCATACACTGACAGTTAAGTATTTCAGAATCTTTGGTAGTAAATGCTATATCAAAAGAGATGATTCCATTGGAAAGTTTGATCCTAGATGTGATGAAGGAATATTTCTTGGTTATTCTAATGAAAGTAAAGCATATAGATGTTATAACAAAAGATTGCAAAGAATTATGGAGAGCACAAATGTCAAGGTGGATGAGAAGAACAGTAGCAAATCATAACTTAGGAGAAGGAACTAGCAATGGAAATGATCATAACTAAACTAGTAGCACCTGCACTGGATCAAAATGTTGAACCAGTTACTCTGACAGTATCATAAAATTCAACAGTAACTGAAGATCAGGACAGAGGAATAGAAAGTCAGAAGATCAAATCATTGGAGACAAAAACAAAGGAGTGATGACAAGAAGAAGGTTGGCAGTTGATGAGGTATGTTTAATTTCTCAAGTTGAATCAACATCATTAATTGAAGCTTGTAAAGATGAATGTTAGATGAAAGCTATAGAAGAAGAATTAGATCAGATAGAAAAGAATAACACATGGATTTTAGTTCCCCGACCTAAAAATAAGAATGTTATTGGAACTAAATAGGTTTTTAGGAATAAATTGAATGAAGATGGACAAGTGGTGAGTAATAAAGCTAGATTGGTTTTTAAAGGATATTCTCAGAAGGAAGGAATTGATTATGATGAAACCTCTACATCGGTATCTAGGATTGAAGCTGTGATATTTCTTGCTTATGTTGCACATAAGAACTACAAGGTTTATCAGATGGGTGTCAAGTGTGCATTTCTGAATGGAGATCTTGAAGAGGAAGTTTATATTGAGCAACCTGATGGATTTTCACTTTCAGATGACAAAAACATGGTTTGTAGGTTAAATAAATCTTTATATGGATTGAAACAAGCCCTAGAGCTTGGTATGCAAGACTAGATAAATATCTTTTGAAGCTTGGTTTCACTAAAGGTAATGCTGACAATAATTTATATTATAAGTTCATTGATGATGACATATTGATTATTCAAGCCTTTGTTGATGATATCATTTTTGGAGGTGAAGATAAGTTGTGTATGGAATTCTCTAACAATATGAAGAACGAATTTGAGATGCCTATGATTGGAGGTTTGTTATGTCTGACTCAGACTAGATCGGATATAATGAATGCAGTTTGTATTGTAGCAAGATATCAGAGTGATCCTAGAGAAAATCATGTGAGTGTGGTGAAAAGGATTTTTAGGTATTTGCAGGGAACAACTGAATATGGTTTGTGGTATCCTAAAAATGATGACTTTACATTAAGTGCATATACAGATGCTAATTGGGCTAGATATGTTGATGAACGAAAGAGCACAACCGGTGGAGCTTTCTTTCTTGGAAAGAAACTTGTTTCATGGATAAAAAAAAAGAAATCGTGTACATCTTTATCTATTGTTGAAGCTGAGTATGTTGTTGTTGCTACTAACTGTACACAAGTTCTATGGATGAAGCAAATGTTGAAGGATATAAAGGTGGATTGTAATGAATCAATAGTTATTCACTATGATAACTCTAATACTATTGATATATCAAAGAATTTGGTATTTCATTCTAAGACAAAGCACATATCTATCAACTATAACTTTTTGAAGGAAAAGGTGGAAGCAAATGAAGTCAGACTGGTTTATGTGAATACTAAAGAGCAGATTGTAGATATTTTCGCTAAACCTTTGCCTAAAGAATCATTTGACTATTTCAAAGATAGATTGGGGGTTTTTGCCCCCTCCGGTGGAGACCTGAATGATGTTGATTGGCATCAGTCTATCATGCATTTACAGAGCTACTATTCATTCCGGATTAATGTGGTGATGCTACTACTCAGGGGGAGTAGTCAACTGTGTGGCTCAGTAGATTTATGATTTTTCTTTGATATTTATGCCAGATCTTTGGCATTGATGTCAAAGGGGGAGAGGTATATGTGAAAAATAGATCTTAATAGAATATCAGTCAAAGGGGAAGTTTAGTTCAAAGCTTCATTGTAATATCATCTTATGGGAGATTGTTGGCTATCTTCCTTTGAGGGAGACTTATTTGGCATTTATTGGCACTTGGATGTTTTTTCACATCTAGTGCTGCCATCAATGTTAAAGGGGGAGATTGTAATTTGGAGGAATTTATTATGTTTTGCATTGATGTTTTTCCATTCATGGCAACACCGACAATTTTTGTTGTTTATCAATTTTCGGTTGGTTCCGGTAGAGTGGTTGGTTTATGGTATTGATCTGGTATGCTCCAGTATGCTTTGGTTTGTGGTATCAGTTTGGATTTTCCATTCATGTTATTTAGATGTGTATCATGATCAGTTGGTTTGGGATTTGATGACTCATAGCTATCATTTGTTCTAGTAAGCCTTTTGGTCACCGATAAGGGTTTTATCGGTAAAGATTTGTTGAAGATCTTTTGATGCACATGATAAGTGGTGTTGGTGTGACTTATAAACGCTTTCGAGATGTTTTTGGTTATCTTGTTTGTGTTCATGTCAATTGGTGGTGTTGGATTTGGTTTATGGTGACCTATTTTGGGTCTGGTGTTATCTAGGTTATGGAACAGTTTATGTAACGTGTTGGAGGATGTTCCCGATGCGTTACTGACATGATTTAATGATTGGTTTACGTTGTTTCGGTCTCATGCTGACTTGGTTGATCATTGGATTGCGGGCTTATGCTATGAATTTATTGTATTATCTTTTAGGTGGCTGACCTAATTGATTAGGTCCCAGGTTGGTATAAATATGATGTAAGGTCTCTTTGTAGATCATGGGCATATATGTATGGGCTTAAGGGATTATGGGATACAAGATTATCTATGTGCGAATAATGTTGTAGTCATATGCAGAGGTTTTGGTTGATCATAGGTGATCGAATTGGGTTTGTAAGAGAGGTTTAAGGCCTCTAGTATTGAGCTTAACCAGAACTGTACTCAGGCATAGGAGATGCTATACTTGCAGTTCAATCTTCATTTCGGATTGTAGTCCGATGTTTTCTGTAGTCAATGAGGCTCCTTTTGTGATGAGAAGTGTGCTCTAGGTTGTTGGCCTTCTTGCATGTGCAGGTCTCTTCATATTGTAATCACATACTTACTGCAGAAGTATTATCTAACTGTGGGTAGGCTTCACACTGTGGTTTTTCCTTTTACCGAGTTTTCTACGTACAAATCTTGGTGTCATGTGTTATGGATGGATGGTAACTTTTTTGTGATTTATGTTTATGTTTAATTTCTATATCTTCTATTTTGGTCTTTGGTTTATGCATTCTGGTATTGAGTTTCTAGTGACAACTAATTCACACCCCCCCCCCTTCTCAATTGTCCTCCGGTTATCTAAGTTGTCTAACACAACCTCCTCATATTAGTGCTTACTTTGGAGAAATAAAAATAAGTTGTTTGCTATTATTATGGCCAACCCATGGTATGCTTGAGCACCACCTTTTGGAAAGAGATGTCCCTTCGAGAAGGCATCTCCTTTGGAAAAAATAGACCCTAATTAAATTAGACCAACCTCCTTGTTATGTTGGCCCCTCTTGGGGAATGAAAGGTAAGAGAATAAAATAAATTAGTTGGTGTTTAAAATGTAAAGCCAAGACCCTTGTGAAATATCACCCTTCTTGGGTGAAAAGGAATCTAAGCATGTTAATGATAAATTGAATTTAATGCACCTTATGCTTCAATTTAAAATTCAAATTTGCTATGTTTTGGGCTATGCTCTATTCCCGTAACTTGGTGTTTGCAGGATTGAAGAGAAGTTACAAAATTGAAAGCAAGGGAGGTGTTATAAGTTTTAGGTTGACACATTGCAAGAGGGGATTTTATAGAAGTTTCAAGTGCTCAAAAGGAGGTGGGAAAAGAAAGGAAAAAATGCCAAGTTACCATAAACATAAATAATGCCTAGATTGAAGAACTCCAATAAAAAATAATGCATGAGATGAGATGTTTGTTAATGGTTGAGAGCATCATTTTTATATTTTTATTGGTTTCTGGGTTGTTGCAAATGTTTTGAAAATCAGTGTTTGGTTTGAAGAAAAATGTTTAAATGTGATGTTTCCTATAGCTTTTGAATATTGGAGAGAGTTTTATTTGATTTAATGTCAATAAAATGTTACTCGTAGCTTATTGTAAAAATGGATTTTTTGGGAGGTTTTGGTTTGAAAATTAGCTTAATGGTGTTGGTAGGAAAAAAATTGTGAGCGTGTATTCCTATAGATGAATATGGGAGATTTCATTGTACAAGTTTTTAGAAGAAAAGAATTTCATTTGTAAGTTCAAAGTATTTTTCAAAAAGTGGTATGCCACAAGATTTTCATAATTTTGATGAAGTTAAATTAAATTCATTGTGGGTTTTTTTTCATTTCTTGAAAGTGTTCCTCTAATTTGAAAAAAGTGTGGTGGTAGTGAAAATCAATGCTCCTTTTTGGAGGTCTTGATTTTTTATTAGCATAAAATGGTATTAGAGCATGTTTGATGGTGAAATGTGTGTAAGGAGAAGAGTTTCAAATTTGATGGTTTTCCTCGAAGAAGGATAAAGCTAGGTAAAAGGTGTAATAACTTCCTTCATGGTTGAAAGTAGGTAGATGGGGTTTTTGATATTACATCTTCTAGAGTCATTATTGGGTAGAGGATAATTGCTAAGTGTGATTTTTGTTGCAGGTGTGAGAGATGTCCCTATAATTGCATAGAGTTGATACCCTAAAGTGAAAGAGTTTGTTGCAAGAACTTGTAACTGCAAAGGGACTTGTGAATCTCTAAAGATGTCTTTGAAGAATTGGACAAGTTGGGTCATTAGAAGAACTATGAGGATTTTTCCTTGTGAAGAATGGTAAGAGAAGAGGTTTACAAAATTTCTTATAGAATAACTAAAGAAGATTGAGGCCAAATTGGATGTGATGGAGATGGAGCAAAGAAAGGAAATAAGAGGCTAAAATAAAGCGTGAACTAAGATTACTTGAAAAAAGGTATGTTGTCTAATGAAAGATTTAAATTTGAAAGGTGTGATGAGAGGATGGAATGCTATCCAGAAGAGGGAGAAGAACTGGATATCTCTCATGAAATAGAGAGATTGGGTATAAAGAGCATTAGAAAACAAAAATGAGAAGATGGATTACTACAACCTTGTGATGGGAAGGCTATGGAAAGAAGAACATGTGGGAGAAGCCCACACAATTATAGTTGAAAGAAAAAAGGAAAATAAGAGAAACATAAAGAAAGAATGGAGAAAGAAAGAGGAGAAAATGATCATTGTGGACCACAATATTAATGGTAATTTAAAGATTTTGTTTAATCTAAATATGTTTTGTTTGTAGGAGTTAACAAAGACAAGAAGAATGACACTACAAAAGAATAAAAGAACCTCATGCAAAATGATAAAGAACATGATGAAGAAAAGGAAGTAGTAGCTAATATATATCTTGATGACTACATAAAAATGGAAAACAAGGAGGTTGCATGCATATAAAAAATGATTGCATTAGATAACCACAAAGAGGAGAAATTTTCAATAGAAAAGAGGCAAGAGATAACACAAGTGAAGATTTATTTTTTTAAAATTTGTGAAAATGAATTTGATAATGAGTTACATGCAAAAGAGGCAGATGTGTTTCTTGATGTGAAGAGTGAAAATATTAGTGTTGTTGTAGTAGATGACAACGAAGTTGCAAAGATGGATAATAGTGAAGTTGAAGTTGAGTTTGGTTCTATGAAGGACATAGAAAAAGTGGTGATTCGGGACAACAATGGAAAGAAGAATATGTGGAGAAGATAGAAAATGGGGAGAGTGAAGGGATGCTAGAAAAAAGATGAAGAAGATGATATGTTACTAAAAGTAGTAGTAGAGATTAAAGAGGTAAAATCTGAAGTTAAATTGTATGGGAATGATATGAATGGATATGAGAAAAATGGACAATATATTGCAACAATAGAGAAAGAGGAGACATTAGAGGTAAATATTAGTTTTTCAAATCTTGTCAATGTTGACAATGAAGTTGATTTTTGTGTGCATGATATGTCGAAAGGGTGTGAAGAAAGAGGAGTGTTTAAGTGCAGCAATAATAGGTTACATGCTAAAGAACATGACTTGGTGTTGGAGATGATGAGCTAGAGTGGGAAGATGAAGTATGGTGGAGTTCATACTGCAGCAAGGTAAATTTTATGAGAGGAAGAAAGAGAGGAAATATGGAGGGAAGAGACATGAAGGTGCAAAGTAAGGTGAAGAAGAAAGAACAAGAGAATAAAGAGAAAAGGTGGATCCAGAGCAAGCACCGAATCTTTAAATGTTCACGAGTTTTGACTCATGAACCATTTCTTCTTACCCAGAGTGTCTAATGTAGTAGCAACCTAATGCATGGAAATCCTGCACAACCAACAAAATAATTGCTTGGTTACTTTATTTAATTTTTCTTTGGTTTTTTTTTTTTCTTTCAAGCATGATTTTTCCAGCACTCTTCATACACTTCAATTACATTGAAGATTAAACTCAAAACTTTGGAAGTTTAATGGTTCAAATATTTTGAAGATCTCGTTTTTAATGACTCATCTTTTATTTATTTCTTCACCAATTTGGAAGAGGCAAATCAAACACGTAGGCATGTTAATGAGCAATTTAATACACCTTATGCTTCAATTTAAAATTTAAATTTCCTCTATTTTGGGCTATGCTCTATTCCAAGCACCTAGTGTTTGCAGGATTGAAGAGGAGTTACAAAATTGAAAGCAAGGGAGGAGTTACAAGTTTTGGGTTGACAAATTGCAAGAGGGGATTTTTTGGAGCTTTCAAATGCCCAAAAGAAAGTGAGAAAAAGAAAGGAAAAAATACAAATTTGAAGAAGTTGTTGTACACACAAGAAAGATGAAAGATAGAGAGAGCTAAAAGTAGTGGATATGAAAGATTGTTAAGAAAGAATGAAGGTAGAAGAAGACCAATGCCTAGATTGACGAGCTCCAATACAAAATAATGCATGAGATGAGATGTTTGTTAATGGTTGAGAGCATCATTTTCAAATTTGTAATGGCTTCTAGGTTGTTGCAGATGTTTTGAAAATCAATGTTTGGTTTGAGGAAACATGTTTAGATGTAATGTTTCCTATAGCTTTTGAATATAGAGTTTTATTTGATTTAATGTCAATAAAATGTTACCTGTAGCTTATTGTAAAAATGGGGTTTTCAGGATGTTTTGGTTTGAAAATTGGTTTAATGGTGTTGGTAGGAAAAATATAGCGAGCATGTATTCCTATAGATGAATATGAGAGCTTTCATTGTACAAGTTTTTAGAAGAAAAGAATCTCATTTGCAAGTTCAAATTATTTTTCAAAAAGTGGTATGCCACAAGATTTTCAAAATTTTGATGAATTTAAATTAATTTCATTATGGGTTTTTTCATTTCGTGAAAGTGATCTTCTAATTTGAAAAAAGAAAGGATTTGTGTAGTGGATGTGGAAATCAAAACTTCTTTTTGGAGGTCTTGATTTTCAATTAGCATCATCTAATGTTCTTATGTAGATACAAATAAATGTTAATAAAGTTTCACTTGAAGTGTCTCACACACATATTCTTCTTGACCATTAGGTAATGCACCCTATATGGTTACCAAAGTTGTTTTTGATCTCTCCTACCAGGGACCAACCCCCTACTCAAGGATGTTGGTGTGAATGTGGCACAATTCTCATAATTCCAATACTTTCCAACATCCTTAGCACAAAGCACAAGGTTGGTCCTAGCATGCATGATAGTCTTTAGTTTCTTCTCATCCTAATGATAAAGGTGCCCTTGTTGGCTAGATATAAACAAGTTTCTTGATCTTTCTCTAGCCTTTTATCCTTCCATAAATGATATTCAACATCCCAGATGAATATATTAATATGAAGAATGTTCTCTTATAGATTAAAAGCCAATTTTAAATAATTAAAAACTTTTTTAGCTTGGACAAGCTTAATGACCCTAATTTACCTCCTTATACTAAATTCATAACTCTTATTGTTGATTACATTTTTCTCTTTAAAAATAAACTTTGAATTATTTTTTCCACCCATCCTTTTCCACAAATATAATATATCACATATTTTATAAAAGATAACATATAAAACACCAATTCATTAAAAAAAAATCATTTACACTTATAAATAAATCTATTTCATTAAAAAAAAATCTTAAAAAATTTACATAAAAATCATATGTAGGAATTTTCATGAGGTATGTCCCACCTCATAACATAGTCCACAACCTATCTGTTAAATCAAACTATAAGAGGAAACTTAATCCTATAGACAATTAACATCAAATGCTTTTTCAAGAAAACCTAATATAGTATAAAGAGACAAGATACTCATATATTATATTATAATGAAGCTAAAATAATAATTTATTTCCATTATAAAAAAAATTGAATAAAATTACGTGTCGTCCTAGTGCGCTTGTTGCTTGCACAAGATGGCTTCCTATTAATTTTTAGGGGTAGTCCATATCACACGTGTTACATGTCATATTTTATACCAAAACTTTTTTTAAGCATATAATTTATTTATAAAGAAAGTGTAAAAAAGTGGTTTTAGCATCACACTCTTGAAAGGCAAGTCTTGGGAATATTTAATTTTTAATTTTCTTTCTAAACATTAATCTCTACCTACTCAATGATTAGAAGAGATATGTCACTCTGGGGATCTTGCCTACAAAGATTACTAATTATAGATTAAATAATTAAAGGCTTTTATTATTACAAGTTGCCTAGAGGAAATTATTAAATAATATAAACCTGCATACTTAGTATTTTGTTGTTTACATTGAAAATGAAATAAATTTAATAAAAATATATTTAGTTTTTTATTTGATAAAGAAAAATTATTATAGATGTTGGCAAATGATTTTTAATTGTTTTGGGACATTTAGATTTGTAAATGAAGATCTTAAAATATCAAATTTTTTTGTTGAACTTTTGGTTCAATGTTGTGTCTGTGGATTTGGGTATTATATATGTGGGAAAATGAATTTTTTGTTTTCATAATCAAACTTGTCATGTAGATTTGAACTTGCTATCTGTGGAAATGAATTGACATAAATATGATAGAAGAAATTGGTTTGCCTTAATATTTTGATGTCTAAATCATGGTAAAGAACTAGAGATGTCTACAAACACCTTTAATGAATGAATATGACTAGAGGAATCAAGATGAAAGACAACAAGAAAATGTGCAACATGCTCCTAGGATGATGTAAGGTCGATGTAAAAATATTTTATTAGATTCATTTTATTCATTGATGCTAAATAGATTATATTTTGTTCATTCTTCAATCATTCAAATGAATCAAGGATAGTCTTTAACTACATCACCCTAGTCTGCAATTTGAAATAACACGGGCTTTAGTAAGCTCATAACAAGTAGTAAGAGAGGAAAATATAAACCCTATTTAGACAAAGTTTTAGATTCAAATCTAAGGCCATGAAAATAACCTAGGCCGATTTTGTACCTGTTTAGATATGAGCTTGGGTGATGAATAAAGTATTTAGTCTATGAGGATGGGCCCTTGGAATATATAGAAATGGGATAAGACAATGATACTACTACTTTCTAATATCCTTGCAAAAATATGTCATCTTACACACTAGTCAATATATAAGGACAACTAATCACTATATGAAAGGACAACCTATGTATAGAGTATAGGAATGGAGTGGCTCCCAACATTTGTTGTGATCCTAAGTAATAGAAGGATAGAATGGGTGGGAGTTATGAATTAAGGGGTAATTAAATTTCATTGGTAAAATATAATAAACTATAATGCTAATTCTATGATATAGTATGAGTACATGTAGATGTTCAATATGATCATAAAAGACATGTTACACTTTGAAAGTAACTAGATATTACTGGTCAAGTACACCTTTTCCTTATTAACATGAGGCATACTCAATCCCACTCAGGCAACACCACTAATTATTGTGATGAAAGTCCTTATGTTATTGAGCTAGGATCCTCATCCTCAATGCCATTGGGTTATATATATAAGGTGAGACCCATTTCTATTCATGTGTATAAGTGTATGAGACCATGATTATGTGTTGTTCATACCCATTTGGTACGAGGGATATTTTGAATGTGCATAATCCTTACTCCCTTGTTTGGTGTGAGTGTTTTTGTTGCCTTATGAACATCTCCTAGCATGGCGGGGTGGACCTTATAGACATCTAAAAATGACTAGTGCATTTGCATCTTGTCATGTCATCACCTTCTCACTAATTCTTCTATCCATATTATTAAATAAATCTTAATTCATTATCCTTTTCCTTCTATTATTAATTCAATATTTTTTAATTATTTAATCAATTCATCTTTTCATCCATTATAATTAAATATAATTCAAAAAATATATTTAATTACCTAGCACTTCCAAAATTAAATAAATTTTGAAAAAATTATTTAATTTCCAACATTACATAAATAAAATAAATGTTTTATTTATTTCCTATATGCATTTACACCCTCCTTATCCTTCCACCCCATCAATCCATGCGCTAATTATAGGTCCTACCCTCTCTCCAATTTTCTCATCCATTGATCCTTCTAATTAATTTGCACCATTGATTAAAATGTAAGTGAGGAATATAAATAATACCTTTACTCATTCATTTTCCCTAGTTAGCATTATTATCAAGAGAACTTTCATATCCTATCACTCCTATGGTGAAATATCTTATGCAATTATCTTTGAGCAAGAATCAGTCATTAGTATTATCAAGCTAGCATTATCACTATCAAGCATTCATTGTCAATCTATCATCCTATCATTTTTTTTTCATCATATCATGTTGATATCAAGGTTACTCTAGAAATATGAGAGAAATATACACATATCAAGCATCAAAGAAACAGTGGAGCAATCTATGGTCTTTGTTGCGGTATTATTGTTTATCATTTGGTTTTGCATAGATCTTAGGGTCTATTAAGTGATTGTTGAGTGTGAATTTAAATCTTGCATTGCATTATTTTCATCTTATTCAATTCACATTTTCATCATCCATATACCTATAGGTCACACATGGTTGAGTGCTTTGGAAACTCCAATGGGGGCTAGTAAATCTATTTGAGTTGCTCAGAATAATGCTCAAAGTTGGAAATAACTTGACATCTATTTTTTATCTCATTTATTATCAAGTTGTAAAAATGTATATTTTGGGACATTTGAATTCCCATATGTAATTGTAATATTATTTTAGAACCCCCTATTTAGAAGGATTATAAACTAAGTTCACATTAATGTTCACGGTGTTATAACTTATTATGGCTTTTATTGTTTTATGTCTTTGGTGTTGAATATTGATAATATACACACATATAATATAATTTAGTAAATATATTTTGAATAGCACAATAGGTTTGTATACATTAATTTTATATATATATATATATAGTAAACCTTGACGTAGGGTAACACCATACATTGCTTTGTATCGAAGAAGCAACTCCACATTTTATCTCCAAGAGACCCCAAATACAATATCATACTTCATGCATATATTACAATGATGATAAACCCCCTTATATATACCTCCTCCTAATAATATAAGAAGACATAGAATGATGCTATCTTGTTTAAGGAAAAAAAATGCTATTCTCTTATAATTTTGTAACAATATGGACTATAAAGGTAAAGCTATTAGGTTGTAGAAATAAGAACCCATTAATACTATTATTTTTTTAGCAAATGATGGAAATTTTGAATTGATATACATTTCATTAATTGATTATTATGATGCCCTTGTATAATTTACTAATAACTATATGCACACCTCTTCAAACCTTGATGATAGAAAAACACAATTCATCCCTATTCCTTTTAAATCTAGTTTATTGTCATAAGTTTGTTCTATGATAATGACATCCTTTTCATTCACATTGACTTACAATATCTTGAACCCATTGATTAGGCTAACTAAACCCCCTTGACTTAGATAAAATCTAGAACGATGAGGGCTTCCTAGGATCCCTTCAATTCTATGACCACATACCCTAAGGAGTTCATAAATAGGGCTTTGAGATCCTTCTATGCTCATCAATATATTTTGGAGAAAAAGTATAATCATATAAGGAACAATTTAAATTGACACTTGATTAAGATACACTGATTATAGTGAGCTCCATCTTCCATTGACTTTCACACCACTTCAATATGGATCACTTCTTGTTGAAGAAGCCATGAACATTAATTTGAGTATAAAATTGGAACCATTGATAACATAGATATCAATTTATTTAGACCTTGAGTTGAAAGACTACATCTACATGTTACTTAAATATTGTCTAGATATATTTATATTTTCCTATGCTAAAATGCCCAACTTGAACCTATCCTTGGTCGTTCACCACCTTATGGTATGAATTGATGCTAAATTAGTTTTCAAAAGGTTAAGAAAAATGTATCTTATGGTGGTCCTCCTAGTAAGGAAGAACCTCAAAAGTTTCTATATATTGAATTCATTTCTTCTATTAACTATCTAGAGTGGATATCCTTTATAGTTCTAGTGAGAAAAAAGACTAAAGGCATCAAGATGAGTAATGACTTCAAAGACTTGGAACATGTCATAAGGATAATTTTCGTCTTCCCAATATTGACATGATTATATATTCGATAGCATGTCATGAGAAGATACCCTTTATGGCTGAGTTTTTCTAGGTATAACCAAATTCAAAATAAGACAAACTTCATCACCTCTTGGGGAACATTATGCTATCGAGTCATAAATATTTCACTATTTTATTTTTATGCATATTTATAAAAATGAAAACAAGAAAATTTATAATATTTTAAACAAAATTAATATTGGGATTGAAAATTAGATGGTTATTGCAACAATTTTATCATATTATAAATAACTAGTTTTTGTCTTAAACATTAGTAATCAAAGCCTTTTGGTATAAAAATTCATCTATTTTTCTTTAATTATTTGAGTTTTAATTTTTTTATGAATTATGTATATATTATTAATTAAAAGATAATGTTACATATATTCATCAACAATATTATTTGATAACAACTTTCAATCATATATTGAATTCTTGAAAATCTCCTTTTCTAAAAAGGAACATCAAGCATATATTGTGAAACAAAATGAATATTTCCTCAATGAATCGATTTTTCAGATAAGAATAGCATGTTTGAAGTCTAAAAATTCAAAATAACTAGATACCCTTATTAAGAAAACATCTTTAGAAGTCCAATCAACAACAAAATAATAGTCTAAGCTAATTGTGAAACTACTATGAATATATAAGCCATTGTATTTCAAATAAATGAATAATTGTTGAACACTCACCATGACTAAGAAGGGGGGTGAATCAGTTTGGAACTTCAAAAAATAATTATTAATAAAATAACATTAACTTACTTAGTATTAACACATTAATCATCAGCCATCAACACTTGAACACCAAATTTACATGCAAAACCCAAACAAGGAAAAGCCACGGTGAGAATCTAACTCACAATATGAATAACAATGTTTACAATATTTTAGGCTTACTGCCAAGGAGAACCAACACCTGAAGGACTTGTAGAAATAAGGGGCACAACCTTAGGCAATATACAAAGAGTACTTGCTCAACTGAAGATCACTTCTTCAGGACAACATACAAATTGTTGTCGAAGGACTCCCTATCAATCAACATTGAATTAAATAGCTAAATTGAAATTGAGAAAGATTCTCCTGAACATGAAAGTCCTTGAACAACTAGATCAAGCAACCAACATCATGGAAAACATCTCTAATAATCTTCACTATCCCAACACATTATCTTGGAGAATATATCACCTTTAAAGCTCTTCTTAAACTAACTTTTGCATCACCACAAACTCAAATCTGTTTGGAAATTGTTTGCACACTTCTTGCACAATTCACTGCTCATCCACACACAATCCATCCATCCACACATCTTAAATATGAGATACAACATTGAATCCTAATTAATTGTTGGCCAAGATAGATAAAGCAATATTACACAAAATAAGTCACCCAGACCTAAAATATTTAAATCGGTCCACTCCAAGAGAAAGAGGGAACCAAAACATATCACAATACATCCTTCCACAATTGATCCAACAATCTGCACACACTAACACATACTCCAAAGGTGTTACAAAACATAATGTGTAGAAATAATAACCAATCAGCCACATAACCTCTTCTGATGCAAAATACTCCATGGTGAGACCCAAATTAACATCTCCAACAAATCTTCCAACACATATCTGGACCAAGATAATATTATCCACTAAATAGTAATACAATTAGCATCATATCTAGAGGGAAACAAAAGCATTCCAGACCACCCTAAATACAAGATGACACAACCAACGCCAAAAATATTAATTGCAACATAAAACATAGTTTTTCAACAACCAAAAGCATATTTGGAACAACATGTATTTGGATAGCTAGGTTTCACATCAATGACAACCATACAAGCTCATGCTATCAATAAACTCCAACAATCTCCAACAATCTCCCCCTTTATCATTGATGGCAACACCAATACAATCTTAATAAACTCACAACAACTCTCTCCCCACAATAATCTCACAACAACTCTCTTTTGATCAATCTAACAGCAACACTTTCTTCAATATCACAAAAACTCTCTTCCCCTTTGATAACAATGACAAAGGGCACTGCAAACCATTTTGAAAAACTCACACCATTGCTCCCCCTGAGAGCAGCAACAACATCAATCTAGGAGAAAGGGATAAGTGTTAAGTCTCCTCCTATAATGATGCACCACTAAAAATGCATCTAGTTAGAAAAAGGAGGGGCAATAACCCCTAACTTCTATTTGAGATACTCAAAAGTATCCTTCACAAAAACCTTAGTAAAAATTTATACTACCTTCTCTATTGTAGAAATGTATTCTGGTCTGACTTCTTTCTCTACAACCTTCTCTCTTAGTAAATGATAACAAATTTAACTATGTTTAGTTCTTGAACGTATAACCAAATTCTTCGAGATGTTTATAGCACTGGTACTGACTGATCTTCATAATGGTTCAATAATTAGACCTTGAAGTTATACCTCTAGGATTGGACATCCGACTAAGTAATTATCTCTCATCATGAAGGTTCATTTAGTTGTTAACCCAGGGCATATACTTGAAATGGGTCTGTAAGGTTTATGCACTAGAAAGACTAAAATAACCACTTTTCCTATTGCTGGAATTGAAATGTTGCTCTAAGACAATGCTAGAAACAAATAATTGAAATATTTATAAGGAAAGATAACTACCTTCTAAGAAACAACTAAGAAAAACATAGCTTATCCATGATCAACAAACATGATTCTACTCAGTTTGTAGTGGTTGCAGGAATAGTCATAGGAAGTATTCCAATGGTTGTAGAAATAGTCTATGATCAAGATAATGCTAAGTACAGAATAAAAAATGAATGATAAAAGAAACCAAAGGAATACTCACTAAGAGGGCCCCCTTAGAAAGCATCCAAATAACTGAAACAAATGCCTGGATCATAAAGCATCATCTTTATTGATTTAAAAGTACTTGACAACATAACAACAAATTACCAGAAGTTTGTATCTTTTTAACTCAGAACTGTATTACAATAACTGAAATTATCTTATTCTCTAACACTGTACAAGAGAAGATGGGAGGTTATTTAAAGCATGAAATTCCTAACTAACTAGCATACCACTCCCAAAGTTCAAGGAGGATGCTTGTATTGAACAAGGAGAAAAAGAAGGCCAAATTACAAATGTTGAGAATCAGTCAAAGTATGTTGGAACAACAAAGAGACTCTAGCGTAACCTCAATCCTAAATATACTCCTTCAATAAAGGAAATCATTAAGTCTTCAGATAAGTCATAATGAACCACTTCCAATCGCTAGCTGACTCCTTCAACAACAATCCTTTTTGTCCCTTTCTTGGCCAACAACTCCATAATCTTATTGTTGAACATCCTAGACCAGTTCAACATTCTTCTTTAATCCTATATGAAATTGTTAACATGCACAAATATAGGCCTAATTATTCCTACTAGAGTAACATTCAAAATCTACATGCAACTTTACCATGGATATTCCTCATAGCACAATTACCTATTATATTGCATCAAAAAGGAACATATATCAAATGAGTTTATGTCATATGACCATATCATCATGACATATAAAATATTATCACTTAGCAAATGTTCTAAACTCAAAAGACATAAATAGACTCCTAATGTCCCAGTAATGACGCATACACATAGATAAAATAAAGCCATTACTTTGGTTCATCATTCTGCCCAACCTAAAATCTTGTTGGTCCTCTAGAAGATGAAGATGTTGCATTCCTTCCCCTTGCCTAAGCTCTATAATTAATGACTTGAATTTTTCCTGAGCCTCATGTAACAATGTTCCAATTAAAACCCCTTATTCCTCTCAAGCCTATCCCATCTATCTTTTCTATTGTCTCATCAAATGAATTGACATACCTGTTGCAATTTAGTATCGGCCATAAAAGTATAGGTGGCTAAAAGAGTAAAGGAAGCCAATTATTCATTTTTGTTCATCCCAACTGAAGGTACCATAAAGTTCTTTTCAAAGCTGCATAGTAATTTTGCAAAGAGTGTGGCTCTGCCATCTGTAGTTATTCTATAAGACTGTTCCACCTTCTTGCTACATGACCCAAAGTTGATTGTGCCTTAGAGAGCCTCTTTGCTTCAAACTCCTTATATGCTTCTTCCCTTAAGGCTAATATTTTGGGCTTAAAATCAGGATGATACATCACTTTCTGCCAATCATAATACAATCTCTTGGAATTATCACTCTCTGCTCTTATTGGCAAGGGAATTCTAAGTTCTTCTTCTTGATAATTTTTAGCTTCTTCACCACTTGCATGTTCATTCTGGATCTAGGATTTTAGTGCCCTCAAATGTATGTCACCAATACATAATAGAGGGTTCTATTCTCTATCATTAGGTACTGCATAGTTGTGCAAATAAAATTCACAAAGCAAGTTTCTAATTACAGTAGGAGAGTCCTGATAAACCTGATAAAATTCCTAAGCAGTTTCCAAGGAATGATCTTGATCTGAAAGAACACTGGACATTTTGAAAGTGAGGAAGCATTCCTTTAAATACATGGCATAGACCCTGGGTGGTGGTCTACACTCAAGAATGTTGGGCACCATAGTCACTGCGGTGTCTATTTTCCCTTTAAGAGTGACAATCTCTTCATCTTTCTTCTTAATTTCCTTCTGTAGTTGATGCTTCTCATTTTCCCATTCTGCTTCCTTATCCAGCATATTCTGATATAAATCAAATGCAACTAACATCCAAGAAAAAGGAGTAGGCCTATTCCTAACTACATGAAGAATCCTCTTTCCTTTCCTCTATTCCTCAGTCAATTGTCCCTACTCTGCCATTTGTACATTTACTGGATCCTGTGCAGGAGTTTCTTTTTGTCTTACCTCATTTTCTTACTCTTCTATAGGAATTAATTTGTGCTCAACTCTAGGGGTCTGCTGCATTTTTTCTTGTGTTTCTTCTTCAATGGTAGAGTTTTGCCTTTCCGCTGCAGGAACTCCCTCCTATCCTATCATGGAAGCAGTTGTTGGAGATTGTGTACCTTTTTCCTATTCAATTACCTTTTCTACTACTTTTGCCAAATTATCTAACCCACCCATATTCCCTTTACCACAATATTGTCCTTCTTGAACTTCTTGTTGTTTTTCAATGTTTTTTTCTTCCTTAGAAGTTTGATTTTTCTTAGAATCTTCTCTCATTTCCCCCTCTTGCTCAACTTTTTCTTCTTCTTGTTTAGACTCAGGGGTTTGAGAAGCTGAGTTTGAGGAATCAAATTCAATAGGTCCTCTGGATTTCACATTTGAGTTTTTCTTGGGCCTTCCTTTAAGCCTATGACTTCTTCTCTGAAACTTAGTTGGAACACTCCTATGGGTTCTAACAAATTTAGATTTCTTTGTACTTTATTTAAACTGAAAAGTTGCAACAAGAGGTTTTGCAACTCCCTGTTTTTTCCTTCCAAGGGCTAAATTTTCTTCTTCCAATTCCTCATCGAGTTTCTAATTTCCACCTTGCTTATGCTAGAATCTCATAGGATTCTCCATACTAGGGTTTTCTTCTACATCCTCGGCTATCTTTTTCTTTTTCATTTGTGCAGGAAGTGGGTTTCCTTCTTCAATTTCAACCTTGGTTGACTTTACTGGCTTACCCTTTTCCCTTCAAGTTGAAGCCCTAGTTTTTCTAGAAATGTCCATTAAAATATCTCCACCAGTGACTACAAGAATTGGCTCAAAATTGCTAGGGATTTCTTTTGCTGCAGGAAATTCTACAGCAGAGATATCCTTAGAACTTGAGGCTCTAGGAGTGATTTTCCTTTTCTTCTTGTAAACCCTAGTCTCTTTTTCAGAAACCCTTTTCCGACCCTTATAGTTTTCTGCCCTAAATTCACGAAGTGAAACGAATTCCTCCCAAGACAACTCAGAAACATCCCTCAATGACCATTCTACTAATAATTTAATTAAACAATGGTGGGAGACCAAATTTGACATACCTTTTTGGGTTTTAGTGGCCATGATCATCAGGAGGTTATACATCACATTTGGAACATTCATCCTAACTTCATGCCTAAGATGGCTAAGCAGTTTGAAGTGAATTGAGTGCAAACAAGACTGCCTCCCTTCACATGTTAAATACTTAATTATGCGAATAGTCACTACCATCCATTTGTCTGGTAAAGAGATTCTTTTGGCCCCTTGCTTCTCAATAATCAGTGGACGATCTCTAGGTCTTGTAAATTCTGCTCGGGCACTCCTGGCATCATTTGATTATGGATAATTTTCTCCTTCAATAGGTAAATTGGTCACTTCTACAATTCTTTCTTCAATGACCAGAACTCTCAGTCCTTTAACATTTGCTTCTCCATTAGAGAATGTCATGGTAATCTCGGTGGTTATTTCTTCATTAAAATCATCCAACTTCAAAAAGTAATTCAACCACCCACTTTGAACAAACTCTTGACCACATCCTTGATCTTGCAAAACAAAGGTATGAAGTGTAGGTTTGTACCTTGTCAAAGATCCCCCCATTGTGCTCTTTCAACACGGTTGTACAATACCCTGCAACCTTATGTTTTAACTTCTTACCAGAGTCTCTTGTAGCTCATAACTTGTTATTTTTTAAAGAAAACCCTTTTTGACCAAAAATAACTATAACTAAGAACAATGATTGGCAATCACAAGGGTGGCAAGACAATGTAATTATGACTCATAAAGGTGGCAGAATTAATCTAGAAAGGCAACTCGTGCAAGGGCTTTCAAACAAAAATTGCATGCATAAAATGTCATAATCACTTTATTCGCTTATCTTAAAATTTGATTTTCATAAAAAGTGTTACAAAGTATAGATTATGTAGGACATGAAAAATTCAAATCACACGTAGGAATGAATCAAATCATGGTATACTCGCCCCAACCAAAAGTGTTCTAAGTGCCCTCACATGGCAAAAGAAAAATTATAGTAAGGCGATGAGGAATATACATGGCAATTTTAATGAAGATAATGAATGAATCTAACAGGAAATAATACAAGCGTCAATTTGTGACATAACTAGAGTGATGCAACATGATGCATGTCAAAGTCCTTTAAACATACTTGCAGTTAACTTAATGATAAAACTGAAAAAGTGGATGAACGTGAAGTGAGGTGAAGTGGTATGGAATATATGAAAGTGAAATGGAGTGAAGTACAGATGTTATTATGGAGAAATAACTTCCAAGAATAGGGAAGTGTTTATTATTAATCAGAATAACTGATTAATCAGAAGGCTGGGCTAAGGGCCCACCTTCATCGGTTGCAGGAAACTCAAAGTTTGAAGTTGTAGCAGAATCAAAGTTTGAATTAAATTATTTCAAGAACTCTTCTTTAGACGAGGGATTATGATATAAATCCAATCTATGCCCATTGACCAACAACTTGAATCTTACATGATCAATTGTTGTGAGTTGAACAACGCTATTGTCAAACACCTGTGATACCTCATATGGGCCTAGCCATTTGGTATGAAGTTTACCCAAATTATCTTGATACCTGGAATCATATAGGAGAGCCCAATCTCCTGATTGAAAGTTTTTTTCCTTGATATATTTATCATGTCATTTGATTCATTGATTTTGTAGGAGTTCTATGTTTTGCAGGGTAGTTGTTTTGACTTCATATAACTCATTGAGTTGCATATTTCTCGCTTGTTGTGAAGTATTAATATACATCCCCAATTCAACTGTTGTTCTTAAATTTTTAAGCTCAAATTCAATGGGAATCATTGCTTTCTTTCCATATAGCATCTCAAAAGGAGTAAACCATGTTGTTATTTTCCATGATGTCCTATATGCCCAGACTTCTTCAAGTAATCTAGTTGCCCAATCTTTCCTATGAAGACTAATAGTTTTGGTCAAGATGCTTTCAATTTCCCTGTTTGTAATCTCTTCTTTTTCATTGTCTTGAGGACGGTATGGTGTATATTTCCTATGCTTGATATTGTATTCATTTACTAATGCTATAACAAGTTGAGATGTGAACTCTGCTCCTTGGTCTGTGACAATTTCTCTAGGAACTCCATATCTTATGAAGATTTCTTCATATAAAAATTCAGCAACTTTTTTATCTCTTGCATGTTTCATTGCATTAGCTTCTACCCATTTGGTGACATAATTAGTACAAACCAAAATGTATGACTTACCATTAGAAGGTGGATCAATTGGTCCTACAAAATCAAGGCTCGACTTGTCAAATGGTGTTACCACCACTTGAGGATGCAAGGGCATCTCATCTGATCTGGTTGGTCTTCCCATCTGTTGGCATTTGTCACATTTCCTTGTATACCTAGATGCATATTTATGAAAGGTTGGCCAATAATATCATGTGTTATGTATTTTGATAATTGTTCTCTTAGCTACAAAATGTCCCCCACAGGGTTCACCATGGCCAATAATATCATGTGTTATGTATTTTGATAACTGTTCTCTTAGCTACAAAATGTCCCCCACGGGGTTCATCATGGCATGCATGCAGTATGTCATAAGTCTCATCTTCTCTCACGTATCTTTGCATTACCTAATCCAGACCTGTGTAAAATAAAAATCCTACTATCCAGGTGAATTTGAAACTTTTCTCAACAAGTAATTTCCTTTCTTTTGGTGAAAAATGAGAGGGTACCTTTTGAGCAACCAAATAGTTGGCTATATCAACATACCATGGTGTTTGAACAACAATAGAGAATAGATGCTCATCCGGAAAGGAATCATCCAAAATGGGTGATTCTTGGTTTGTTGTTAAGCGTGAAAGAAAATCTGCAACTACATTTGCTCTTCCTCATTTGTCTATGATTGTGATACCAAATTATTGCATTAAAAGAATCCATCTATTCAACCTTCCTAAAATTGAAGGTTTGTTCATGAGATATCTGATTGTTGCATGGTCAGTGTCGATAAATACTTTATATCTAGTTATATAATGTTTGAACTTATTGAGAGCATAGATAACTACCAACATTTCTTTCTTTGTTAGTGTGTAGTTACATTCAACACCCTACAAGTTTTTTGCTGACAAAATAGATTGCATGTTCCACTATTGTCTCTTTTTGTCCTAGAACAAATCCAATTGCATGATCTGGATGCATCAGTGTGTATATGGAATGAAATTTCCCACTTAGGACCTTGAAGTATTGGTTCATGATTTAATGCTTCCTTCAACTCAAAGAATTCTTTGTTGCATGAATCTGTCCACCAGAATTCTACATCTTTAGTGAGGAGTGTATACAGTGGTGCTATAATTTTACTGAAATGTTTGATGAATCTTCTGTAATAACCTGCATGACCTAAAAAACTCCTAACATATTTATGTTTTGTTGGTACAGGCAAATTAGAAATAACTTCAATCTTTGTTGGGTCTACTTGAATTCCTTTATGATAAAGATAATGGCCAAGAACAACACCTTCCTACATCATCATAAAACACTTCTCACTATTTAAAGACAAATTGTTATCATCACATCTATGTAAAGTCTTTTCTAGGTTATTCAATGATTCTTCAAAAGTACCACCATAGGTAGTGAAGTCATCCATGTATATCTCCATGTAATCATGAGAAATATCTGAGAACATGCTTATAATTGTTGTTTGAAAAGTAGATGGGGCATTTCATAAACCAAATGGAAGTACTGAGTAGGCATAGGTCCCCCATGTGAATGTTGTCTTTTCCTGGTCCTCAAGTGCTATTCTTATCTAGTTGTATCCACTGAAACCGTTTAAGAATGAAAAATATTTTTTCCCTGCCAAGGAGTCCAACACTTGGTCAATGAAAGGAAGAGGAAAGTGATCTTTCTTGGTTGCAGCAGTAAGCTCCCTATAATCTACACAAACTCTCCACTTTCCATTTTTCTTATGAACAATAACTAGAGGTGATACCCATTCACTGTCAGAAATGGGATATATAAATCCTCCATTGAGTAACTTCTGCAATTGTTTCTTAACTATTTCCCTTAATGCAGGGTTGATTCTTCTTTGAGGTTGCCTCACTAGTTTACAATCTTATTTGATGTAGATTCGGTGTGTGAGCAATTTAGGATGCAACCCTTTCATATATGTGTAGTCCCATGCAAATGCTTTCTTATGACACTGTAGTATTCTTGTTAGAGACATAATTTGTTCTTGAGTAAGGTGACTATTAGCATTCAACCATTTATCTGGGGCCACTTCAGCTTGCTTAGTTAGCTCTATTATAGAAGCTGCATGAAAATGTGGAACTGTTACTTCGTGTGGTAGCAATGTATGTAGTAAATCTATAGCTGCAGAAGAGGCTGACAGTAATGGTTGCAGAGAACATGCATTTTGTGCATTACAGTCACCAGTTTGATCAAGAATTCTATATTGATTTTACAAAATATTAGAGAGCACATCCTCTTCTTCTTGAAGTTGAAAGAAGGGGTCCCTTCTTATCATAATCAATTGTTGTATTGTATTGAATTCATCAGATTTTTCTTCTATATCTAGCCAAACTAAGTGCTCTTTCTCAAGTTGAGGTTGCATAGGTGAATATAATGCAAGTTTTTTAGTTTTTGTCCCATCAGAAATGGTCATGTCCCCAAACATACATCCTATGAAAGCATCCATTATGGCTAACCAAAGTCTACCCAAGATAATAGGATAGTTTCCTAAATTTTCTTTAGGTGAGAGGATGACAAAGTCAACTAGATATTCCTAGGAATCCAGTGCTAGCACAAGGTCTTCCACCATACCGTTTGGTGTAATAGTAGAACCGTCTGCAAGTTGTAAGACAATAGTTCTAGATCTTAGGTTAGTGATGTTGAGTTTCTACATTAGATCCTTTGTCATGACATTTATAGCTTCCCCAAGGTCAATAAGAGCATTCTAAACTTGAACTCCATTAATGACTACTACTACAACAGGACTTCCTTGGTCTGAATACTTAGGGACACAAAATTTCCCTAGCATAAGGTCTACTAATTGGCCTACAACATGGACCGTATGTGGGTCTTTCTTCTTTCTTCCTAGCTTTTTTCAAACAAGCTTGTTTAATTGCCTTTCCATATATTAGAATATCCTTTATTGCTTGAAACAAAGGAATCTTGACACATATATTCTTTAACTGATCCACAATATCAAATATGGGTTCTTCTTTTTGTTTGGTTTTCTCTATCTCCAATCTTTGATGAAATGGAGGTGTATTGTTTAATTCTTGATGTTGTGGCCTTGATGGAACTGGTGAGGCTATGACACTTTGGTGGATATGGCCTTCATAAGGAATTTCAGTAATAACTAGAGGTCAAGGTGCAGGAAGAGTTGTTCCTGACCTTAAATGGATATCACTAATACTAACAACATAGGCGGGGTATTGATTTGGATCACTAGCATAAACCTTTTGTTGTTGTGGTTGTTTATTGTTAGAATTTGGCATGGGTTGAGCTGGCAACTGAGTAGGTGTAGGCAGGGTAGAATTATTTTGATTAGGTGGAGGCATTAGAGCCTGTTGTTGAGGTTGTTGAGGAGGTCGTTGGAAACTAGAGGACTGATTTAGCCATTGTTGTCCTCCTCTCCACTGAGGTGTTTGTTGCCAGTTTCCTTGAGGTGGCTGCCAATTTCCTTGATTTTACTACCAAGGAGGATGGGAGTTTTGATAATTGGTCCATGCATTATGGGAATTATTCCAATGTTTATGAGGAAAGTTCCCATAATAGGGAGGATATTGATTTTTCCATTGATTACTATGATTATATGAATTTGAATAAGGACCATTAAAGGATAAAGGATCAGGTGGCATACCTTTTTGTGGAGTCCATGGTCTTCTTTGAGCTACATAAAAGGTTTGGTCCTCTTCTCTTTCAATAGGTTTGAATTCTAATGGAGCATGATGGTTTTCAATACTCGCTACTGTCTTGCATCTACAGTGAGGGCAATATTCAGTTAGGATTGCCTCTTCTTCCTCATGCTTCTTTTTTTCCTGAAGTGTGTCCAGCTGTGTGACCATGTTATTTATAATATCTTTCTTGAAGTTAGATAGTAAGTGAGTAATTTCCATCCTTGAAACTCCATTGGAGGATTTTCCTATTGTAACTTGATATCCTCTTCCCTTTTTCACAGCTGCTCAGGAATGGTTCTGGCATATCTTCTTTAGATCTTCCCAAGGGACTTGAGTGATGTCTCCCCCTCCTATTAGTTCTAGAGCTTCAATAAAGTTGTCACTTATTCCTCTGAGAAAAAACAACTTTTGGGACTCTTCATTAAGAGTATAATCTGAGTTTTTCTTTAGGAAGAACAAGAACCTTGAAATATAGTCTTCCAAATTTTCATTATCTTTTTGCTGCATCCTAAAGATCTCATCTCCCCTATTACCAATTCTATAGTATTCTTTGTATTTATCAAGAAATTTGGTTTTCATGGCTTCCCAACTATCAACAACATCTCTCCCTAGACTCATAAACCATCTCAGGGCTCCTTCTTTCAGAGTAGCAGGAAACCATTTGAGTCTATGAGCATCAGTAGTGTAATCATAGCCCCGATAGAGGATATCAAATTCAAACAAAAAGGTGTCTGGATCCTTTGTTACAAGCCCATAAAAGTTATGAAGAACTGAAGTAGGGATATTCTTGAGGTTATTATTATCTTGTTGATCAGTGATAGGGAATTCAAAGGTTGGCTAGGTGGATTTTGGCCTACCACCTTTTCCTGATAAAGTATCAAGGCAAATGGGTTCTCAACAAGTTCCTGGTTTGCAGGCTCCTCAACATTGGCAAACAACTCAGCCAATGGGTTTATATCTTGGTCTCCATCTTCAAATAGATTATAAGCTTGCTCAAAATTATTACTAGGATAGGGGTCGTTAGGAAGAAACTTTCCTAAAGCGTATCTTCTCCTAGGCATACAGTAGTATTATGGATCATTTCTCTAAAAAGGTAAATGGAAACAGGGTTTTTAACTAGTGAAAATAGAGTACAACTATCAATGACTGCAAAGATTTCTAGTTTGACACCATCCTCAGCAACGGCACCAAAAATGACTGATCTTCCTAATGGTTCAATAATTAGACCTTGAAGTCATACCTCGGGAATTGGACATCTGACTAAGAAATTATCTTTCATCATGAAGGTTCATTTAGTTGTCAACCTGGGACGTATACTTGAAATGGGTTTGCAAGGTTTATGCACTCGAAAGACTAAAACATTAGATTTTCCTATTGCTAGAATTGAAATATTTCTCTAAGACAATGCTGGAAACAAATAACTGAAATGTTTTTAAGGAAAGATAACTACCTTCTAAGAAACAACTAAGAAAAATATAACTTATCCATGATCAACAAACAAGAATCTACTCAGTTTGTAATGGCTGCAGGAACAGCCATAGGAAGTATTCCAGTGGTTGCAGGAACAATTCATGATCAAGATAATGCTAAGTATAGAATAAGAAATGACTGATAAAAGAAACCAAAGGAATACTCACTCAGTGGACCCCCTTAGCAAGCATCCAAATAACTGAATTAAACACCTGGAGCTTAAAACATCATCTTTATTTATTTAAAAGTACTTGACAACATAACAAAAAATTTCTTGAAGTCTACTTCTTTTTAACTCATAATTGTATTACAATAACTGAAACTATCTTATTCTCTACCACCATACAAGAGAAGGTGGGAGTTTTTTTAAAGCACGAAATTCCTAACTAACTAGCATACCACTCCCAAATTTCAAGGAGGATGTTTTTATTCAACAAGGAGAAAAAGAAGGTGAAATTACAAATGCTAAGAATCAGTCAAAGTCTATTGGAACAACAGAGAGAATCTAGTGTAACCTCAATCCTAAATCTACTCCTTCAACAAAGTGTTGGCAATATTGAATTATAATAGACAATGAAAGATTGTTGACATTTCATAAGGATATTGAGAAGGTTGTTGATGATTATGGATATAACTGATTAAAGATGTTTTACTGTCTTGATATTATTATTTTGTCATTGATGTCAAGAAATTGATTTTCTAATTCAGTATGATGTTGCCATATCTTGAGAAGTATGATATGAAGATTATAAAGATGTCGGTAAAAGACACAGGAAAGAATATGATGAATAAGGGGAAGAATAAGGTATTCAATGGGCAACTAATACCGAGTCAGACAATGATGAGACCATGATGTTTTAGATTGTTTTAACATCATACATATGTTGAAAAATGTAAAGGTTAATACTATACTATGTTATCAAGAAAAGAACCTAGTCGGTAAACCCTAAAGAACCTAGTCAGTAAACCCTAAGGTTATCACTATCAGTTAATGAAGGCGGAATGTCTACCGAGTGAAGTTTAGTATTCACCGAGTTATTACTAAGTTGTAACCGAGCTATAATAGAATGCATTAAATGTTTACATGCGATATTTAATGAAGGAAGTTGATGAGCTGGAGCGGATTAAATGATTGGTGAGCCGTGGAAGAAGTTTGTTAATGAATCTAAGGCAATGAAAAGTTGGCATGAAGATCTACAGCTCAAATTGAACCGCAATACCCTCGTACAAGTTCCAAGACTATTATGCAAGTTCCAAGGCAGGGTAAAACGTTTTCAAATTGAAAGATGCATTGAACCTGGACAAGATTGAAGATCTGATGGCTATGATTAATCATGGGAAATGTGATCAAAGAGATTAAGCAGTTATCTAATTGTTTATAAATAGGAAACTGTTGATAAACAATGTATGCGAGCAAGTGTATGCATAGAGATGCTACATAGTGATTATTGAGCACAAAAGCTTGAAGACCTGTTAGAATAATAGAGTATAGAAGCCCAGCAGATAGACAAGATTAGTTCTATGTCTAGATTGTATTGAACAAATAGGAATCTGCTTTAGCATTTCTAGATGTGAAGTTGTAGATAGATTTTATTATTGTTATTTTGTGAAAGTGACAGAAAATCTCTTAACCAAGTGGACTTAATGGTCTTATATGTAAACCCTCTAGCAAGGTAACATTCTGATTGAGTGTTTGAAATCCTTTAACAAGGTCACTTCTAACAAAGTGAAGATCCTAACAGATCTGAGGGAAATCCCTTAACCGGGTCACATCTAGCAATGTGTTTGTAATCTTTAATAGGATTTGCTTCTAACCGAGAATACTCTAGAAGAGTATATTTCTTAGTGGGTCTGAAATGCCACAGTGGTTTTTCCCTATTTGGGTTTCCACGTTAAATCTGGTGTTATGAGGTTTATGATGTCTATATGCTTTTGAGTTTGCATGTTTATCAGTTTTGGTTATATTACTAAAATATATGTTACCGAGGTTGAATCTGATGTTTTTATGGATGATTAAGTTTGTATGATTCACCCCCCCCCCCCCCTCTCATCTTGTTGGCTATTGGATCTGTACTTATATTAAGTATCAAAACTATCAATTGGTATCAAAGCTTTGGACTCCAAAAGGAAAGTTTAAAGGCACTTGAGTTAAAGATCCAAAGATGTATAAGAGGGATGCATCGAAGCTGAACAATTCAAGTTTCTCTACATGGCAGAAAAGGATGAAGCTACATCTATCAGGAGTTGGAGAATATGATGTATACTATCTGGAGAATGATTTTGTTACACCAAGCACCTATCCATTGACTATGGAAGAGATAAAGGTGAAGCAAGAACATATTCAAGCAATGATTTAAATAACATCTGCATTGACCGATTCAGAGTTTAATGATCTAGAAGGCTGCAATGATGCAAAGGCAATGTGGCATAAGCTAATATCAGTATATGGAGGAGATAAACATGTTCAAAGAGCAAAAGTAGACAGTCTAAGAGGACAACTTGAATCTATGAGGATGAATGAAGGTGAGAACATAACTCAGTACAGTACAAGACTAAAGGAGATTGTCAATCAAATCAAAGGAGCGGGTGGAACTATTGAAGAAAGGGATATAACAAGTAAGTTGTTGAGAACCCTTCTACTAGCTTATGCAATCTGAGTCTCTGCAATCAATGAATTAAGGTCTGTACCTAATATGCGAGTTTCTTTAGATGCTACTATTGGTAAGCTACATGCATTTGAGTTAATTAACTTTGATAACAGTGGATCTTCGGTAAATAAAGTTGAATCTGCATTTAGTTCTTTTCATCTTGATGAATCTAATGATTACAATAAAAGAAAGTATAAGTACTATGAAGGAGATCACAATGGAGCAAGTGAAAGATTTTGGAAGAACATGGAAGAAGTACACAAACTGTATGAGCAAATTAGAAAGCAAGAAGAGTTTGAAGCACTATTAGCCAAAAGGTTACCGAGAGGCAAAGGTAAGTATAAAGGAAAACTACCTTTGAAATGTTTCAATTGTGATAAGATAGGACATATGGCTTCTAACTATCCTGACAAAGATTTTATTAAAAAGAGAGATTACCGAGATGATAGACAGAAAGATAATCATTACAGAGGACATCAAGACTTCGAAAGAAGAGATAGAAAGACATGCTTAATAGCTGATGAGGAATCCAATGACGATAAATCAGATGAGATTGATACTGAGGAAGTAGTTTATGTGGCTATCAAGGATGGATCAGATGAAGAAAGGTATGAAGAAAAAGCCCTAATATCTCACATAAACACTAATGATTCTTGGATTATAGATAGTGGATGCTCACATCATATGACAGGAGATAAACACAAGTTTGTTATGTTAGAAGATTATGATGGAGGCTATGTTAGATTTGGTAATGATGCACCATGTCCGGTAAGAGGTAAAGGATCTATAACACTTCTTGACAATGCAAGATGCAATGATGTTTATTGGGTTGAAGGTTTGAAATACAATTTGTTGAGTGTAGCATAATTAAACAACACAGGTTACCAAATAGAATTTCAGAAAGGAATTGTCAAAGTTCATGACAAGAATGGAAAGTTAGTTGCTACCGGGACACAAACAAAAGGTAATACATTTCACCTTGACTCAACTCGGAATAAGTGTTTGCATGCAAAGATTGATGATACCTGGTTATGGCATAAAAGGTTTTGTCATGTAAATTTTGATAATCTGATCAAAATAAGTAAGAAGCACAGAGTAAGAGGTCTACCGAGTCTTGAAAAACCTGAGAATGCTATGTGTCGAGGATGCCAGATGGGTAAGATGACAAGATCAAGCTTTACAAGTAAGTCTTACACTTCTAAGGGAATTTTAGATCTAGTGCACACTGATCTTTGTGGTCCTATGAAAGTTTAAAGTTATTATGGTGATAAATATTTCATATTATTTGTGGATGACTATTCAAGGATGATGTTAGTAATGTTTCTAACAGAAAAATCAGAAGCTTTTCAAATGTTTAAATGGTACAAGGCAAGAGTTGAAAATGAAACAGGAAGATAACTAAAAATGTCTTGGATCAGATAGAGGAGGAGAGTTCACATCTGATGAGTTCAACTTATTTTGCAATGATCATGGTATTAAAAGACAAGTCTCTACACCGAGAACTCCATAGTAGAATGGAATAGCTGAGAGAAGAAACAGATCTATTGTGGATTATGCTAGAACGCTGATGATTGAAAAAAAGGTGCCACAAACATTTTGGAGAGAAGCAATAAGCACAACAGTTTACACCTTGAACCGAGTTCAATTGAAGAAAGGTACTTTGAAGACACCATATGAAATCTGGTATGATAAGAAACCTAAAGTTATTTTAAAATCTGTGGAAGTAGATGCTATGTTCATAAAGATGATAGAAATGGCAAGTTTGATCAAAAAAGTGAAGAAGGAACGTTTCTAGGTTATTCTTCCAAAAGCAAAGCATTTAAATGTCTGATCAAATCATCTAACAAAATAGTAGAAAGTGCAAATGTGAAAATTGATGAATTTGCAGAAAGAAATGATGAAGGAAATTCCAAGGAACTAGAAGACTATAATGAATTTGTCTATGTGCAACCAAGAAGTCCTACCGAGAAGACTATTGAAGAAAATGAAGAGAATATCCAATTACTGAGTGATGAAGAAGATCATACAGAGCCTACCAAGCTTGTATTAGCCAAGTATGTTAGAAGACATCATGCACCAAGTCAGATTATAGGAGATAAGGATGATCTAGTGATGACAAGGAACAAACTGAGATAGAACACTTGTTTGATATCTTAATTTGAACCGAGAATAGTGAAAGAGGCATTTAATAGTGAGGATTGGGTAAATGCTATGACAGAAGAGATTGATCAAATCAAGAAGAATGACACATGGACACTAATCCCAAGACCGAAGGACAAAAATGTAATCGGTACAAAGTGGATTTTCAAAAACAAGCTAAAAGAAAAAGGAGAGGTCATTCGAAACAAAGCAAGACTAGTTTGCAAAGGTTATGCTCAAGAAGAAGGAATTGATTATGGTGAAACTTTTGTACCTATTGCTAGACTTGAAGGAGTAAGAACATTGTTGGGCTGTGCTACTTTCAAGAAATTCAAGGTATATCAAATGGATGTCAAATCTGCATTTCTGAATGGAATATTAGAAGAAGTTTTTATTGAACAAACTGAAGGATTTCTTGAAGACAATAATAAAGATCAAGTATGTAAATTGAAAAAAGCTTTATATGGTTTGAAACAAGCACCAAGAGCATGGTATGAAAGAGTGCACTCTTATTTGATTAAGATTGGTTTTATAAGGACAAGTGAGAACAACAACATGTACATGAAGAATGATGAAAATGGAATACTGATCTCAGCCATATTTGTTGATGATATTATAGTTTGTGGAAATGACTCTCTATGCAAGAACTTTGGAAATAAAATGAGAAAAGAATTTGAGATGTCACTAATCGGTGAGATAAAGTATTTTATAGGTTTACAGATACTGAAAATGAAAAATGAGATTTTCATTACTCAATCCAAGTACATAAAGGAAATCTTGAAGAAATCTGGAATGGAGGATTCAAAACCAGTAAGTACTCCTATGACTACCAACTATAAATTGTCAAAGAATGACAAATCTGCATCTGTTCATGAGACACTTTACCAATCCATGATTGGAAAGCTACAATATGTTGTTCACAGCAGACTAGACATAGCACATGCAGTAGGTATAGTTGCAAGATTCTCTACAGATCCTAAGGAAACACACATGACATCAATCAAAATAATTTTTAGATACTTGAAAGGCACTGAGGATTATGGCTTAGTATATCAGAAAGGACATGATTTTGATTTAAAAGTTTATACTGATGCTGATTGGGTAGGCAACATTGATGACAGAAAAAGCACAAGTGGAGGAGCTTTCTTTTTAGGAGAAAGACTAGTGAGTTGGCTTAGCAAGAAATAAGGATGTGTTTCATAGTCAACAGCAGAAGCTGAATATGTTGCTGCAGCATTAAATTGTACCAACATTGCATGGATCAAACAACTGTTGGAAGGTATAAATGAGAAAGTTACCGAGCCAATAACTATATTTTGTGACAATACTAGTGCCATTAATATTTCAAAGAATCTTGTTATGCACTCTACGACAAAGCACATATCTATCAAATATCATTATCTTAGAGAAGAAGCTCAAGAGAAGAAAGTTGTGTTGGAGTATGTTAGCACAAAGGAGCAAATAGTAGATATGTTCACCAAATCACTACCAAAGGACACTTTTGAATATCTCATAAGTAAGTTAGGGGTCCTACCCCTATCTTCTACTCACTGACCAAGTTCGGTGAAAGCATCAATTTGATGACTCTATTGAATATCTTTTGGGAGTTGATGCTGATTTATACACTTTAGGATGTTATAGGAATTCATACAGGAATTATATAGGGAACAGGAATTGAAGACAAATGCTCTGACCGAGACTCAGTTGGTCCACAACGGCAGGAAATCACCTCTTACAGAAAGTAATTATGTTTTATTTATTTACTTTTTGGCATTGTTGTCAAAGGGGGAGAAGACTACTATAAAGGGAAGAAGACTAAGAGAAGACCTATTAGGGAAGAAGACTGGAGAAATGAGGAGAAGTCTAATGTATGGGGGAGAGCATTTCAGCATTTCAGAATCACAACAATCCAAATCTTTTAAGGTCAAATCAATTGGTTTTGCCATCAATGCCAAAGGGGGAGATTGTTGGCAATATTGCATTATAACAGACAATGAAATATTGTTGGCATTTCATAAGGATATTGAGAGGGTTGTTGATGATTATGGATATAACTGATTAAAGATGTTTTATTGTCTTGATATTATTATTTTGTCATTGATGTCAAGAAATTGATTTTCTAATTCAGTATGATGTTGTCATATCTTGAGAAGTATGATATGAAGATTATAAAGATGTCGGTAAAAAGCACAGGAAAGAATATGATGAATAAGGGGAAGAATAAGGTATTCAATGGGCAACTAATATTGAGTTAGACAATGATGAGATCATGATGTTTTAGATTGTTTTAACATCATACATATGTTGTAAAATGTAAAGGTTAATACTATACTATGTTATCAAGCAAATAACCTAGTCGGTAAACCCTAAAGAACCTAGTCGGTAAACCCTAAGGTTATCGCTATCGGTTAATGAAGACCGAATGTCTACCGAGTGAAGTTTAGTATTCACCGAGTTATTACCAAGTTGTAACCGAGATATAACAGAATGCATTAAATGTTTACATGCGGTATTTAATGAAGGAAGCTGATGAGCTAGAGCGGATTAAATGATTGGTGAGTCGTGGAAGAAGTTTGTTAATGAATCTAAGGCAATGAAAAGTCGGCATGAAGATCTACATCTCAGATTGAACCGCAATACCTTGGCACAAGTTCCAAGACTATTATGCAAGTTCCAAGGTGGGGTAAAACATTTTCAGATCGAAAGATGCATTGAACCTGGACAAGATTGAAGATCTGATGGCTATGATTGATCATGGGAAATGTGATCAAAGAGATTAAGCAGTTATCTAATTGTTTATAAATAGGAAAATATTGATAAACAATGTATGCAGGCAAGTGTATGCACAGGGATGCTACATAGTGATTACCGAGCACAGAAGCTTAAAGACCTGTTAGAATAATAGAGTATAGAAGCCCAGCAGATAGACAAGATTAGTTCTATGTCTAGATTGTATTGAACAAATAGGAATCTGCTTTAGCATTTTAGATGTAAAGTTGCAGATAGATGTTATTACTATTATTTTGTGAAAGTGACAGAAAATCTCTTAACCGAGTGGACTTAATAGTCTTATATGTAAACCCTCTAGCAAGGTAACATTCTGATTGACTGTTTGAAATTCTTTAACAAGGTCACTTCTAACAAAGTGAAGATCCTAACAGATCTGAGGGAAATCCCTTAACCAGGTCACATCTAGCAATGTGTTTGTAATCTTTAACAGGATTTGCTTTTAACCGAGCATACTCTAGAAGAGTATATTTCTTAGTGGGTCCAAAATCCCACAATGGTTTTTCCCTATTTGGGTTTCCACGTTAAATCTAGTGTTATGAGGTTTATGATGTCTATATGCTTTTGAGTTTGCATGTTTATCAATTTTGGTTATATTACTAAAATATATGTTACCGAGGTTGAATCTGATGTTTTTATGGATGATTAAGTTTGTATGATTCACCCCCCCCCCCTCATCTTGTTGGCTATTGGATCTGTACTTATATTAAGTATCAGAACTATCACAAAGGAAATCATTAAGTCTTCAGATAAGTCATAATGAACCACTTCCAACTGCCAACTGACTCCTTCAACAACAATCCTTGATTCTCTTTCCTGGCCAACAACTCCATAATCTTTATAGCTGAACATCCTAGACTAGTTCACCATTCTTCTTTAATCTTGCATGAAATTGTTACCATGCACAAATATAGGCCTAATTATTCCTACTAGAGTAACATTCAAAATCTACATGCAACATTACCATGGATATTCCTTATAGCACAATTACCTATTATATTGCATCAAAAAGGAACATATATTAAATGAGTTTATGTCATATGACCATTTCATCAAGAAATATAAAATATTATCACTTAGCAAAGGTTCTAAACTCAAAATACATAACTAGATGCATAATGTCCCAGTAATGACACATACACATAGATAAAATAGAGTCATTCTTTTAGCTCATCAGGTACTATCACACATAATAGGAATAGCTTCATCATACACTACCCTAATATCCTTAAGAGTTTGCTTCATCCATAAAACTTGAGTATAGCCAGATATTGCGGCAATATATCTGGCTTCTGCAATAGATAGTGACACTAATTCTTGTTTCTTACTCATCCATGAAACCAATCTGTCTCTAAAAAACAATGCAGCACCACTATTACTTTTCTTGTCATCAATACTTTCGACCCAATCAACATCTATGTACAATTTTAGCATAAAATCTTCATCCTTCTTGTACCATTGGCCAAATTCTTGAGTTCCTTTCAGATAGCTGAAAATCCTCTTCACTACTTGATCATGAGTTTGTTTTGGACTAACTTGAAATCTTGCAACCAAACATACGGCTTGCATGATATCAAGTCTAAAAGTGGTAAGATATAATAGTCCTCCAATCATAGATCTATACTTCTGATCAATATCTAGAGATGTATCATCTTTTCCTAATTTGCATCCAATAGCTAAAGGGGTAGAAATAGGTCTACAATTCTCCATATCAAACTTCTTTAAAATTACTTTAACATACTTAGCTTTTGAAATAAAAATTCCATCATTCAACTGAGTAACTTGAAGACCAAGAAAGAATGACATCTCTCCAAACACAGACATCTCAAATTCTTTATGCATCTCTTCTACAAATTCTTTACACAATCCATCACTTCCTCAAAAGATAATATCATCAACATAAACAACAAAAATCAACAACTTAATAAATAGAGATTGTTTTTTACTTGAAATAGAGATTGTTGTTTGCGGTACCTTTCCTAAAATTTTGTTATAACAAATACATATCTAGTCTTGCATACCACACTCTAGGTGCTTGTTTGAGTCCATACAGTGCCTTCTCATTTGTAGACCATGTCCAGATAATCCAATAATCTAAATCCATCTAGTTGTTCAATGTATACTTCTTCTTCTATCTCTCCATCTAATATATTCTAAATTTCTTGTAGGTAGAAAAAGAAAGAAAGATTCTAATAGCTTCCATCCTAGAAACTAGGGAAAAATCTTCTTCAAAATCAATACCTTCTACCTAAGAATAGCCTTTACATACCAATATTACCTTGTTTCTTATGACTTGTCCTTACTCATTCAATTTGTTCTGGAACACCCATTTAGTTCCTATCACATTTCTATCCAAAGGTCTAGATACTAGCTCCCAAGTCTAATTTTTCTATATTTGATTCAATTCTTCTTTCATTGCTTTAACCCAAATTTATTCTTTTCTCGCTTCTTCATATGATTTAGGTTCAAGGAGTGAAAGAAAATAGCAATTAATTTCTTTATTTATCTTTGTAATATTTCTTTTGTTAGACATAGCGTGCCACTAAGAGGGGGGTGAATCAGTGGTTTCCAAACTTTTCCCTTTATCAATCTTGTGTGTATACCGGTTCTCAGTTCTAACAGAAAGCAGACTTACCGGTTAGATGGGATACAATCACAAATGCACTCACACATAAAGGAGACATCACATAACACCAGCATATAAAAGGAAAACCCAAGATGGGAAAAACCTCAGTGAGAAATGTTGTTGGAGTCTACTGCTCCAATCCAGGCTCACAATGAAACTCTAATTACAATGTTTAGGGCACCAACCCAAGAAGCACCAACCCTTGATTTAGGGCACCAACTCAAGGAGCTACAACCCCTGCATCGAGCTCCAACTTAGTGATTTTCAATAAACATAATCATTTACAACTTAATAACCTTGTTACAAATAGATTTTGTAACTCTTATGCAAATCCATTTACTGGTTCTCTTCTCACCAATTCACTATCGGTTCTCTGCTCACCTTGCATCTACAACACAATCTCCTGATGCAACTTACTCTCCATTGCACCTTCACCAGTTCAATCTCTTCTTCTTCTTTTCTGGTTCTCTCTGCTACACCGCTACTCTCTGCAGGCACTACACTCTGTCAATTCTATGCTTGCCTTCTTTGCAATATTCTGTAACTCTTCTCTATCGATATGGTTATTGTCAATTCACTCCTCTGTCAGACTCAATGGCTGACTACTGGTTGCCTCATTGTTTCTGGTTGAACCCTTCAACCCAATTCTCTCTCACACTTAGTCTCTCCTTTAATACTCATTGAGCACTTAACTAATTTCTTCTCACATGCAGCAACAATCTCTCATTCAGTGACAACCTTCAACGATTTTGTCTTGCATATTTATAAATTGGTTTTCCTACCAAAAATCATTTCAAACTTTAGGTGGTTAGGGTTTCCTCATCGACCTCGAGGCAAACCAAATCCAATTAGATCTCATCTGATCTAATCACCTTGATTGATGAACTGTAACAAATCAATCAACCCCGCCATTGTCATTCCTTCCTGATCACGCCTTCTATTTTTAGCAATCTTCTTTTTAACTTGTCAGCGGATTTCTTGGTTGATCACCAAGGATGGTTTCACGGTCTCCTTCACCTACCTCGATCTAGTCAAACAGTCTGTGCTAGATTTCTATTGTTCGCTTGACCTCAAGTCGCAAACCTTTGTTGCACATCCCATGAATTACACAGTTGACATAAATATCAACCTGTCACATTCTACCTCGCCTCTTGACACTTTACCAACTCAACAAGCAGACTTGTGCATGCATGCCACTTCACCTCCACATGGCCCCTTTGTCAGCATCCACCTTTGTTAGGTCAGTTATGCCAGTCTAGACAAGATCATCGACCAACTCAATTATTGGATTCTTATACTAGCTTACAAACCCCTATTGGTTATACCCTTAATCGATCTATCATCACTTTTCAATCAGCTTCTCTTCCAGTGGAACACTCAATCGGTCAGCACACTTGCTAAGCTACCTTATGCACATCTTCATCAGATGGGAGTTTTATGCATGTGCACTTTGTCTGCATTACTGGTGGACATACATACTGGTAAACACCTTGATGACACCATGTCATCAACCTTCAGCAATCTCTAATCTCAATCGGGTAATGTCCTATGTTTGCAGTTGCTCAGCCTTGTCTTCTTCTTCATCATCTCGGACCATAGCTCAACTGGTTTGTCAAGGTGACAAACCCATCACTCTTCATCTTTCCTGACAACTCATCATGCCTTCTCTATCGGTCCAATACATATCCCAATTTCATGCACTTGAGGCATCTGTGTGATTCACCAATAGATCCAGTGTGAGCCTTCAAACACCTGCCTTTAACTCTTATGTCTTATCTCACATAACTATGATGCACACTTTGCATAATAGGAGATAAACTCCACTTATCGGTGGTAGTGGATCCTTGTCATATGCATCCTGCAATGCACTCATGTGGCTTCCCTATTTGTGCAGCATATCTTCAAACATGCACATGTGATCTAGTTAGGGCACACTCACTATCAGTCATCTCTTCACATGGTGACTTCATCTTTATCCAGTGGGAGTCTTGTTGTTTTGCATCCACACATCATACCGGTGACCTGTACATCCTTCTCCTCCTGTGTTGATGTGATTTAGGTAACATTTTGCCTCTTCACCACAATCAAGATCCAAGCATCTTTCTCACCCTGCTTGTACACTGGTCATAAGCTTGTTGGTTGGAAACAACTCACTGTCAACACATTACTTACCAGTTGACATCCTCTCCTTACCGATGATAGAAAGGTGACAGAATATACCAGTAACCTATCCATATCTTCCACACAAGTGAAACACTAACTTGTGTACCAATGACTCCAATGGTCATTGTACTAAATGACATTCTCTCCCTTACCTTGCTAGTGATCTGCAACACTAGGTGATATCAAAAGACATCACATTCGATATGCATAAATGATACTGTTGCACATATATCTCTTATATTGGTTGACATCAATGACAACACAATGCCAACATCTTCTTGTCTAAACTCCTTTGTTCTTGTCTCCAATTATCTAATCTTTAGAATGATTCCTCTGCACATATTTCAAGGTCTTGATTGCTTGCTTTGGTTCTTTATCTTCTTCTTTTTCTTCATTTGATTTTTCTTCATTTTTTCCTTTTGGATCTATCTTTTCTTTTACAACAATAGGAATAATCTCAAATTCAATCTCTTGAATACGTTAAGGGGTGGTTTGATCTCATACCTCACATACTTTTACATTTGTACTCTTCACTATCTTGTTTAATCTCTTATTGTAATATTGGTAGATTTTCTATTCGTATCATATCTGAAGAATATTCCTTCAACTACTTTGGTATCAAACTTTTCAAGGTCATTCTCATCTCTTATGGTATAGCACTTACTCCCAAAGATTTTGAAATATTTCACAATAGGTGGTCTTCCATACAAAAACTCACAAGGTGTCTTAGTATGATTTATTCTTATCGGAACCCTGTTAAGAATGTAAATAGCAGTATGCACAACTTCTTTCCAATACACATTAGTTAGGTTAGCATCTTTCATCATAGTCCTAGTCATCTCAATAATAGTTCTATTCTTACTTTCTATCACACCATTCTATTGCAGTTCTCAGAGAAAAAAGATGTCTCCTAATACCATATTTCTCATAGAAATTGTCAAATTCATTTGAAGTAAATTCTCCACCTCTATGAGATCTCAAACACTTGATTCTAGAATCAACTTTATTTTCTATCATTGACTTGAAAAATTTCAATCTTTCAAAAGCTTCACATTTTTCTCTTAAAAATATAACCTGTATCATTCTAGAATAATAATCAATTAGTAACATAAGATACCTTTCACCATTAAGTTTTCTTATCCTTGCAAGGCCACACAAATCTATATGAATTATATCCAAGGGATATGACATAGAATACTCCTTGTTTTTTAAAATTCTCTTTGTTTGCTTCCCCAACTGACATTCCCAGCACATAGTGTCAAGAGTCTTGATAATCTTTGGTAAATCTCTTACTACCTTAAAGTTATTGATCATCTTTATCATGCTATCAAAGTTGACAACTCATTCTCTTATGCCATAACCAGCATTCATTTATGTGACTTAGATAACATTTGTTTCCATTTTTTTCCTTTATATAATAAACCTTTCAACTTGTTCTAATTCCTTATACTACTAACTTTTTGGTTTTACCTTTTCTAATCATACATCCAGTATTAGTGAACACAACTTCATAACCTCTATTTCGCATCTAACTAACACTCAAAAATCTATGTCTCAAACCTTCTACATAATAAACACCATTAGTTTTATGCTTACCATCAATCGAGATACTTCCTATTCCACAAATCAGTGTAGCTTCCTCTCCTACAAATTTCACTGATCCACCATCATACTTCTTCAAAGTGAAAAACTTTTATTTGTCTTTGGTCATGTCATTTTATCATCTTGAATCAATGATCCATGATCTTAGTTCAAATTTAGCATGCAATGCAATCTTCTTTTGCAGTCTTTTGTATCTATCCTGATTCTTCACTTCCATAGCCAAGAATAAAGATTCTCCATTCAAGTCTTCAACATCTTCTTCTCTACATGAATGTACCTCTTTTGGCATTATACACTCAAATGAGAAAGGTAGATGTTGTCATTGATGGTAACAAGGTTCAACCGGCAATAGACTTCACCTACTGACACTGGCAGATACAACAAGGTTTATTCACACCAACATCTAGGTTACATCGGCAACAGATCATACCGGCATTCTAGGCCGACCTGAAAATAGTATGTTTATGCAAAATAAATTATAATGTAAATTATAAATGTATGGCCAACATATATATTTATAAGTTCTTGGAGGTCATTTGGTATGTAATAAAAAAATATGTATGAAATCAGTAATATGAGATAGGATAGAGATATGATAGCGAATAGTTGTATATGCATTTTGATGTGTCTATTTTGGAGTGAATAAGAAGTAGAGCAGAGTGAAGACTATTCTATGTAAGAAGAATCACTTGACAGCATACCAGCAAGGGTTTTTGACAGAGGCAGAACCAGTATCAGACATAACATAACATAGAACTCATCCAACATTTTGATGCAAGTTGTAAGAGTTCAATTTTGTGTTTACATCAGTATTGTAGTCAGTGTGACTCCATTTTTGTTGAGTAGTGAGCTCTAGGCAGTTGGCCTTCCTGCATGTGCAAGCCCCTTTTGTATTGAGTAATATTTATTCATATTGGCCAATGAGTAAAATAGTGGGTTACAAATCCCACCGAGGTTTTTCCCTTACCGGGTTTCCTCACCAAAATATCTATGTTATGGTGTGCGTTGATGCTGACTCTTTTGTTTCTCTTTACTACATTATTGTTTGCTTACTGGTATATTAATTTCAGTTACAGAATTGCAAATAAGTTTAAATCTTTCATCTACCGATCAGACACCGATTCACCCCCCCCCCCCCCCCCTTCTCAGTGTCTTTGGGATTAACCAAGTATCTAACAATTGGTATCAGAGCCTGGTCCTCTATTTGCAGAAGCCTAACAGCTTGAGGAAGATTCTAAAACAGGTACCGATGGAAAGTTTGAGACAACAGTTGGAAGCGGCTCTTGAAGATTTTGATGCAAAAAAATTAAAGAATATCAAACTGGAAGAAGAACTCAAATCTGCTCAAGAATTCATCAAAGCACTTCAAGAAAACCTAGTCATAGCACAGAATAAGAGAAAATAATTACATGTACAACTACAAAACTAAGATCATTAAGAAAAAGAAACTCTCAAAGATATTGCAGAGAAACTGAGACTAGAGAATAGTAACATGAAGAATGAGATGCAAGATCTAACCATGAGACTATGTAAGGATATTGAAGACAAAAAGAAGAATCAGGAAGATTTGGCCAAACGACTTAATGAAAGATCAGATGAATCTACAAGGCTTAGTTATGAAAATGGTATGCTTAAAACAGAGTTGATTCAGATGCAACATGACAAAGAGGAACTTATGAGACAAGTTAGAACTCTGGAAGGTGAGTTGGTTGTTGCAAATAAATACAAGGACAAATTCAAAAAGAGTTCAATCAAGCTTGATGGTATGCTGAAAAGTCAAAAACCTGATGGAGAAACATTTGCACTTGGATTTGAACATGGAGAAAGTTATGGAACTACAAACAATTATGATCACAACAAACCAATAAGGCAACCCAATGCTTATAAATTCAATGGCAAATGTTTTAATTGCAACAAAATTGGTCATAGAGAAAATCAATGTAGATATAGGAATCATCATAATACAAACTCATTTACCGGTCAATGTTCCAAATGCAATAAACACGGTCATAACTCAAACAATTGCATAATGAATGTAAAATGCTATGCTTGTGGTACATTTGGACATCTATCTAGTCAATGGAGAACTCAAACCGGGCAAGGTTATGAAAAATATATTCAAAGAAACAATGTAATATGTTATGCAAGCAACAAGATTGGGCATATTGTAAGATTTTGCAGAAGAAATAATGTACCGACAAACAAAAAAGGATCTAAGGACAAAGGCAATGAAAAGGTGAATGAAATCAAGCAAGAATTCTCTAAACAATGGGTCAAGAAGAGAGATCAGAGAAATGATGAATCTGGCTCTACATCGGTAGAATAGAGCAATCTTGCACCAGCAAGAGATTCTTTATCTAACTAAGGAATAATCCTTAGGGGTAAGGCAACTAATTTATGATCATGCATTTTACCCTCAGATGGTGGTAAGAAGTCATAATTCTTCTTTACCAGCACATTTGTTGAGTTACATAATCCATGAAGCATTTAATGTAGTTGTCAGTTAACTTTTTGGTTATAAAGCTTTGAAATTTCTCATTTCGATTCACCAAGCATTCAAGTATTCTAAGAGCATAGAAGTAGAGCACCAACATTCAAAAAGTGAAGCAGCAAAGATTTTTAGGGTATCCAAGGTTTTCACTTAAAAGGTATTTATTTTACGACATGACTTCATCATCTTCCATTCTTGAATTCATTGTAAACCCTACTATTGTAGAGAATATCAAACATCCTAGACTAGTCTTTAAGATAATCCCTAAGATAGTTAAGATGGATGACACTATTGGTACATTTTCAAAAATTTTGAAGGGAGTTGCATTTGCATAAGACCCTAGGGCATACATTCACTGTAATATTGAAGATTTAGGGTTTGAGGATATAAAGAACATGTTCATGAATGTCGTCACAAATAAACAAGGTTTAATTAAACCTAAACATAAGATTGTGGAAGATTTAGGGTTGGTAGACATCCTTCATATGCCTAAATTCGAAGATGAAACTATTTGATATGTTCTCAGTAGAGTTCATGGTGAATTCTTATGGCTAGACTTGGTTTACAAAATCACTAAGGAAGCAATTAGGGCTGTTACAGGTTTACCCTCTACTGGCACAAGGCCTGAGAAGAAGAAGAAAATTCCAAACAAAGAGGTTATGAACTTAACCTACGCTACATCTAATAATAGATCACTCAGGGTTAACGACATAACTAATAACAATGTTAAATATGACAGTATGGTTATTGGATATAAGGTTGCACATACAAATAGGTTGAATTTTGTTTCTAGTCTATGCATTCATAGTGCTTATGAGCTGATAAAGAACAATGCTAAAATTGACATTTGTGAGTGGTTGAAAGATGAACTAATATAAAATTTGGACAAAATCAAAGGTGACAAAAAGGGAACCTTCAAATTTGGAAATTTTATTGTATGTTTAATGTTATACTTCTCAAAGGAGATTCCTGGCATAGGCCATAGAGACTTTGCCTATGATATTTCTGTTGGTAAAATAGATTAAGGAGGCAATTACCAGCATGGGTTCAGAAGGTAACAAGCAAGTAAAGGAATATTTCAAAAACTTTCAAGCTAAAGTGAAGCAAAGGGAAAGAATCCCTCAGAATATTGTTGATAAATATGACAAACAGAAATGCTTTCTTATTAAAAGAGATGAAATATGGATGGAGGCAGTTAAACCTAGAATTGTCTGGGTAACTGAGATGGGATATGAAGTGGACTCAAACATTTTGGAATCTTATACCAAGATACTTCTAGATGCACCACCGAACCTAGTGAAAAGATCTTTGGCACTGCTGAGACCATAGAAAATGATGTTGCTATTCAAAAGCAAAGAAAGAAAAGAGATAAAATATTGAAAGATGCTTCAAAGTTTATTGAAGATGTTACAAGGGATTGTTGAAACTTTATGCGATGAGTGGTGTTTCTGCAAAAGAAATAAAATCTGAACAACAACTGGTAACACATGTTTCCCCTATTGTTACCTCATCCAACTCTGATAGTGACAAGGCTATGAAATTTAAAAGGGTGGATAGGAAGAAGAGAAAATCCTCACCAACACCTACTCCATCACCTAAGAAGACAAGGACACTTAGAAAGAAAGAACAGGTTGTGAGAGAGCCTAGCAATCCGAAGAAGAAGGTTACACAGAAGGAACCAGAACAAAAGGTATACGATACTCTTTCCCCGGAAGAGCTTGTTAATGAAGTAACTCAGGATGGAAATCTCAGTAATGTTAGTAAGTTTTATCATTCTTTTAAATATTTAGATAAAGACACTATTGAAGAGAGCATAATTTTATACTTAGATATATATAAGAAAGTTCTTATTGAAGTTATTGATGTTCTCCCTAATGACTTATATCTAAGACTTGAAGCTAAAAGAATGTCTATTATGGAATTGGATAAGATATTGAAGGTTTTAGCACTGTTGGTTGTTCGTACAGTTAAATCTAAACAAGAAATTGATGAATTGATATCTGAAGCCAACATAAATGTTTTTGCAAGTGGTCACCGACAAGTAACCCTCATGGTCGGCTGAATAAAGGAAATAGCATATGAGACAATAGATAAATGGGATATTTTCTTTGTGGAGAAAGAGAAAAGAGAAGAAAAAGAAAGACAAATCTTTTACTAAGGTATACCAAAAAGGAGATAAAGGAAAGAATAAGGTTGGCAGTGTTCCTGAATTCACAATAAAAGATAACTTACCAGCACCAGCTCAGGACACCCCATCAGCAGTAGCAAAGACACCGGCAAATGTGCAGAATCAACCTGAAGAAAATATATCAGAGGAAGTAAAAATAGATGATGTTGATCCCAAGTCAAACATTCTATTTACAATAAATGTTGAGACTCAGGACATCAATATTGTAATGGATAATACCTCTATTTCAGAAAGTTTTGAGGAGAAGAAATCTGAATCTGTAAATGTTGAGATCTCTGACTCACTGGTCAAGGTAGTTGACACTCAGTAGAATATTGAGATACTGGTAGAGAATAAGAGTGAGAATGAGGATAAGAAAGTGGTTAAGGTATCTGAACAGATAACAAGAGAAGAGAAGAAACATAATGCAGAACCTAGAACTTCTCCCAGTACTTCCACTATGGATTTCAGACCAACAACTATCACTGATGTATTATTGGATTCCATAAAGAAAATTGTAAAGTGGAAAAATCGAACCCTAGTCGTTCTCCCCTCCCCAACTCCAAGGAGAGAGAAGGGAGAGTCACTAGGGTTGATGGTTTTCACTTAGGGGAGACTTTACATTCAAAAGAGGGGTTGAAACCCACAAGATCCAATCCCACGCAATGCAAGATTGGATTCTAAATGAGTTTCAAGGGTTAAGACATCAAGGATACCCTCTTTTGTAAAGAATGTAGATAGAAAGATTGAACTAGCAATGCATGTAAACTAGGAAAGATTCGCTTATAAACAGAGATAGGGATATGGGATGAAGCTGCGGACCTGGAATTAGCAGTAAAATGTTGAGACGGTGCTGTTCTACAAATTTGAGCGAAAGTTGACGGGACGATGGTGCCCGGCGTGCACACGGTCCTCCGAAAAATCCGCGAAATGAAGGGGGATCTGTTCGTCTCTGCACAAGGATTCCAGATCTTCAATTACAGTCGTGTACTTGCAACCTACACATAGAAAAGAGAGGACGATTGGGGGGTTAGGGATGAGGGGTTTGCCTTTAGGTCAAACCCCGATTTTGGAATTAACCAAGAAATGAGAATGCTGTAAATGTAAATGTTTGTAATGTAAACAAGTAGTGATACCTTGTTGTAAGAATGTTTGTATTCTTACATGCGAAGGTGTAATGTATGTAGTATGTTGTATGTTGTATGTGATCTCCTCTTCAATGGTTGAATCCTTGTCTTGAATGCAACACTTAGCCTTGAATGGAGACTTAGAATGCTCAATTGCTTGAAGGAATGCTTGAATGCTTGAATGCTTGAACGCTTGAATGTTTGAATATCGTTTCCGCCTTTTTTCCATCTACCAAAATGGGAGAGGAAATGTAGTTTATATACTTGTTAGTTAGGGCTGATAGACTGATTTTCCCGACCTTAGGCTGACCAGGAAATATTATTTTCCAATTTGCAAACTTAAAGACCCGAAGCCCCATAAGAGACCGGGCCCAAAATAGGGCCAAGGACCAGGGCACTGGGCACCATGATCCCACCTCCCGGGACAGCAGGGTGCAAGGAGGATCAGGCCAGGGTGCTGAAAAATGCAGTTTTTGATGTCATGAACAAGTTTCAAGGTCTCCATTCAGGTTCCGTGTTGCATCGCCATCGTGAAGACCCAAATGCAATCGAAATTGCAAGTGTCGCAATTTTAGGACGCTACAAAAATAATTGAGTTTAATGCCTTAGCATTCAAGGCTATAGATGACTCTCTATCAATTTAATAGATGATTGCACCAAAGTGCAAGGTAGATCACATTGTTGGCTCAATAGGTAAATTGGACACATTGTCTAAATTCATTTCTACTAACATTCAGACGTTAGACAAAATAAATGAGGAGACTATTCAAGAAAGAGTTAATAAAGAAAAGGAAGAATTATTTAGTAAAACCATAAAATATTGTACTCAGTAGATTGATTCATTGTTACCGGCATTGAATTCCACTATTTTGGAATATAAGGAATTATACCAGGAAACTTGCAAACCTCATCATTTAACTAAAGATATTGATGATCAAATCAGGAAAACTTAGAAGGAGATTGATGATATTGCAGATAACATAATTGGTTCTTCAAAACTAACATCAGTCTTAGATCAGGAAATGACTATTCATGAGGAAAATATTGAAAATCTTGAAAAAGAAAAGGCTAGATTGAAAATGAAAACCTGGGACTTGAAGAATAAGCTTGGTCCAAGATTGGACAATCTACTAACTCACCGGAATGAACTATCCAAGGCAACAATTCAAGGAGACAAATCACCAGAACAACAAATGCACTATCTTACTAGGATGATTAGGTAGACTGAAGCAATAATTACCGACTATACAAAGTTCCTACAGGGTCTTAACTTAGTTCTTGCAGATATTTTTTTAGATTGTACAAAACAGACTTCGAGTATCCAGGTAATTTTTGAATTTTTGATACTTTTGATATCCTTTGCCATTAATGTCAAAGGGGGAGTGGTATAGTGAGAAAAATGTACAAAGTAAGGCATGGTGCAAAGTGAACAAAAGGAGATCATTTTCTCAGGGGGAGCACTCTTAGTTCTTGGTTTTTGATTTCTCTCATGAGTATTGTCATCAATGCCAAAGGGGGAGATTGTTGGCATTATACACTCAGATGAGAAAGGTAGAAGTTGTCATTGATGGTAACAAGGTTCAACATGGTTCTATGGGTTCAACCGGCAATAGACTTCACCTACCGGCACCGGCAGATACAACAAGGTTTATTCACACCAGCATGCAGGTTACACCGACAACAGATCATACCTGCATTCCAGGCCAGCTTGACAATAGTATTGTTTATGAGAAATAAATTGTAATGTAAATTATAAATGTATGGCCGACATATTATATTGTAATGACTCATATATTTATGAGTTCTTAGAGGTCATTTGGTATGTAATAAAAAAATATGTATGAAAGCAGTAATATGAGATAGGATAGAGATATGATAGAGAATAGTTGTATATGCATTTTGATGTGTCTATTTTGGAGCGAATAAGAAGTAGAGCCGAGCGAAGACTATTTTGTGTAAGCATAATCACTTGACAGCATACTGGCAAGGTTTTTTGGCAGAGGCAGAACCCGTATCAGACATAACATAACATAGAACTCATCCAACATTTTGATGCAAGTTGTAAGAGTTCAATTTTGTGTTTACATTAGTATTGTAGTCAGTGTGACTCCATTTTTGTTGAGCAGTTAGTTCTAGACAGTTGGCCTTCCTGCATGTGCAGGCCCCTTTTGTACTGAGTAATATTTATTCATATTGGCCAGTGAGTAAATATTGTGGGTCACAAATCCCACCGAGTTTTTTTCCTTATCGGGTTTCCTCGCCAAAATATCTATGTTATGGTGTGCATTGATGCTAATTATTTTATTTCTCTTTACTACATTATTGTTTGCTTACCAGTATATTAATTTCAGTTACAAAATTGCAAATAAGTTTAAATATTTCATCTACCGATCAAACACTGATTCACCCACCCACCCCCCCCCCCCCAACACCTCTCAATGTCTTTGGGATTAACCAAGTATCTAATAGCCTCCATAGGGAAAAAGCTCTTTTTCCCTTTATCTCTATCATTTGTTATTTCCTTAAAATAATATCTTCTATATCTAATTTTCTTTTATCATCATTAGAATTCCTATATTCTTCTTTGTATATACATTTAGAAGCATAATGACCAATTCTTCCACAACTAAAGCATTTCAAGGGCAACTTACCTTTGTACTTTCCAATTCCTCTCTTCAGTCTTCTTACAAAGTTTGCTTCAATATCATCCAGGTTCTTACTTGTTTCTGATTCATCTTTTGATATCTTTGAAACATTAAATGCAACTTCTCTTCAATAGGATTTTATATCTTCCATCTATCCAATTTTATAGGCAAACAATGTTCTAATAAGCTAATCAATTCTATAGTTATTTAGGTCGTGACTTTCTTCAATAACACACTTCTTTGGTTTGTATGGTTTGGTCAATGTAAACAAGATCTTTCTGATGACATCACTTTCTTCAATAACACACTTCTTTGGTTTGTAGGGTTTGGTCAATGTAAACAAGATCTTTCTAATGACATCACTTTCTACTAACATTCCACCAATAGCTTAGATATCCTCTGTGGTATCATTTACTCTATGCATGTAGCTCTCAACACTTTCATCATCAGACATTCTAAAACCTTCAAATTTTTTCTTCAGGTTCAAAAGTCTTTCTTTTTGAGTCTTCGGATCACCTTCATATGCATAACACAACTTGTTCCATATTCCCTTAGCCTATTTCATTCCTTTAACCTTGCCAAATACTTCATCACTAAGACAACTGATAAGTATTGTTATAGCTTTTGCATTTGTCTCTTGAGCCTTAATTTCATTTGGAGTTGATGGTCCATTCGGAGGGTGTTGATAACATGTCTGAATAATCTCCCAAATTCCATTTTGAAATGCTTCCATGTAGGACTCCATTCTTTCCTTTCAATAATTAAAGTTTGCTACCTCAAACATTGGTGCTCTAACATGAAGTCATGCGCCATCTCTAGATCTACCTCAAGCAGTTAAGTTTTTTAAAGAGGAACCTTGCTTTGATACCAATTGTTGAACACCCAACAAGAATGAGAGGGGGGGTGAATCAATCTGGAACTTCAAAATAAATTTTTAATAAACAACATTAACTTACATAGCATTAACACATTAATCATCAATACACAATAATCAATCATCAACACAAGAACACTAGATTTACGAGGAAAAACCACAATGAGAATCTACCTCACAAAATGAATAACAATGTTTACATCATTTTAGGTTTAATTCCAAGGAGTGCCAACACCTAAAGGACTTGTAGAACTAAGGTGCACAACCTTAGGCAAGATACAAAGAGGACTTGCTCAACTGAGGATCACTTCTTCAGGAAAAGACACAAACTGCTACTGAAAGACTCACTATCAATCAACAACGAATGAAATAGCCAAATTGAAATTGAGAAAGATTATCCTATGTTAGATTCAATGACAGTCCCAAAGACACTGAGAGGGGAAGTGAATCAGTGTCTGACCAGTTAACAGAATATTTAAACTTACTGATAACTTTTCAACTTAAATCAGTGTACCGGTAAATAAGAATTAATGCAATAAATAGAAACAATAGAGACAACATAGAAACACGCCATAACACAAGATATTTAATGAGGAAACCTTGGTGGTATTTGTGACCCACAATATTTACTCACTGGCCAATGAATAAATACTACTTACAATGAGGGGCCTGCACATACATGGAGGCCAACATCCTAGAGCTCACTGCTCAATAAAGAGTCACACTGACTACAAAATGGATAATTAAATCCAATACAATGTACTGCTCAAAATAGCATCTCCAATTCTAGGTTCCATATTGGTTTAAGCTCAGTTAGATACCTTAACCAAAAACCTTTATTGTCACTAAAATACCTTATACAATATTTGCATATCCATTCCTACTACAATTCCTATATCAAAATGACGTATAAGATCTCATACATATATGAGTCTTTTACAATATACCATGTCGGCTTACAAAAGATAATTACATTACAAAACAATTCATATAAACAAAAATTTATCCCATGTCGGTTGGAGTGTCGGTATGCTTTGTTGCTGATGTAATCTAAATGCTAATGAAGTGTCTGTCGATGCCGATTTCTTCCAGTGTATAAAATTTGTGATGTCGGGCATGTAGAAACCAATTGACGGTGAGTTTCTAGATGTTTTCCATCAATGACAACATCAACTATTCTCATAAGAGTGTAGAATGCCAACATCCTAAACATGAAATTATCCTTGAACAACTAGATCAAGCAACCAACATCATGGCAAGCATCTCTGATAATCTTCACTATCACAACATAGTGTCTTGGAGAATATATCACCTTTAAAGCTCTTCTCAAACTGACTTTCGCATCACCACAAACTCAAATCTTCTTGCAAATCATTCACATACCCTTCTCACACAATTCACTTCTCATCCACACACAATTCGTCCATCCACACATCTTAACTATGATATAAAATATTGAAATCCTAATTAAGGGTCAGCTAAGATAGAATAAGAAATATTACACAATATAAGCCACCTAGAACTAAAATATTTAAATTAGTCCACTCCAGGAGAAAGAGGGAACCAAAATATATCACAATACATCCTTCCATGTGTTAGGTCCTGGAGACAACTGAGAGGGGGGAGGATGAATCAGTTGTCTTTTTAAATTCAAACCAAAAACCAATTAACCAACATATTGCTTAATACCGGTAAACCAATTAAGTATGTTGGTAGACAGTGTTAACAGTAAATTGCTATACCGGTAAGGATTAATGCATGAAACATAAACATAAAGTCATCCACAACAAATAACACCAATATTTGTATGTGGAAACCCTGTAAGGGGAAAAACCACAGTGGAAAACCTTACCCACAATCAAATGATACTACTGCAGATAGTAAGTGTACATAATGGGGTCTGCACATGCAGAAAGGCCAACAGCCTAGAGCTCACTGCTCAATCACACAATGGGAGTCACACTGAGTACAGTTGGATGGTTAAATCCAATAAGAATGTACTACACAAAATAGCATCTTCATATGCTGGATTCAGTACTGGTGTGATGCTGATATGCTTATACAAAAACCTAACTTCACCTTCAAATGATGTCTTCATGTATTCCTCTGCTTGATCTCGCATATATCTTCACACAATTCTTTTTCGCATTCGACACTTGATCTTACAAATAAGATCTTACATTTATACCATACCCTAAGACCAATTTTAGTAGGTCGGCTCTACAAGATATTACAATAAAATCATTTTACAAAAAATATAATATCCGATGCAATAACCAATTGAACATGTCGGCTTAATGCATTTACATCAATAATAAATCATCTCCATAGCGTGCCATGCTGATCTGGAAAAGATAAACCTGCCGGTGTAACCTTAGATAACCTAGATCTATTTGTCAGTAAAAGAAAATATGCAAATATGAATATACCAATGATTAATCCTTCAAAAGAAAGTATCCACGTGATGTCTTCGACATTACCAAGTGTCTTCCATATCATTCTAGGTACCGGTGAACATTATATCTTGCTGGTGAACCATATACCAATAACTGTTGCACAGTTTACTTGCTTGTCGGTGAATATTGCTGGATCTCCAAAGTGCTTGTTTTCAGTAGGTGTTGACATCAATGACAAAACCATACCAAAATACAAACAATCTCCCCCTTTGGCATTGATGGCAACACAAGATGGAAAAACCATCAAAGTGCCAAAACAGAAATGCCAAATACCAAAAACTAATCAATCTCCCTTAAACAACAATTTCTCCCCCTGGGAGCAACATGTGTTTATCCAAAGATTAATACCAATCATTCTTCAAAATATAATGTGTTTTTCCATAGATATCTCTCCCCCTTTGACATCAAATTCCAAAGCAACAAAATTCAATTTCATACAAAATACCAACTACTCCTCTTGAGAAGTAGCTTCCTCATCAAATACCAGAGTAAAAGATTTGTCTTTTTAATTCTATCGGTTGATGTCAATCATCAACTATCTAAGTCTCTACTAGTGGTGGTATGACTCCAAGCTGATCTCTGAGATATTCAAAGGTCTCCTTAGGCAAAGGTTTTGTAAAAATATCTGCAAGTTGTTCTTTAGTATTCACATAAACCAGTTTTATCTCCTTTTCTTCAACTTTTTCCCTTAGAAAATTCAGTTTGATAGAAACATGTTTTGTTTTAGAATGTAATACCAGATTCTTAGATATATCAATTGCTGCAGTGTTATCACAATAGATAGTAATAGGTTCCTTGCATTTTATCTTTATGTCTTTCAACATTTGCTTAAGCCATAGTACCTATGTACAATTAGTTGTTGCTGCAACATATTCTGATTCTGCTGTTGATAAAGATGTACAACTTTGTTTCTTACTCAACCAAGAAACTAATCTCTTTCCAAGAAAGAATGCTCCTCTAGTGGTGCTCTTTCTATCATCCACATCTCCTACCCAATTTGCATCTGTGTATGCACATAAGTCAAAATTTTCATCTCTATGATACCATAATCCAAGATTTAATGTGCCTTGTAAGTCCCGGAAAATCCTTTTCACTGTTGATTCATGATTTTCCCTAGGATTACTTTGAAATCTAGAAACAATACATACTGCATTCATAATATCAGGTCTGGTTTGTGTCAAATACAGTAAACCTCCTATCATAGATTTGTATCTAGTTGGATTAACAAGTGTAGATTCATCCCTTTGAGATAATTTTTCATTTGTATTCATGGGTGTGCTTACCGGTTTAGAGTTCTCCATCCCAAATTTCTTTAGTAATTCTTTCAAGTACTTGGATTGACTCAAAAATATACCTTTATCAGTCTTTGAAATTTGCAAACCTAAAAAGAATTTTATTTCTCAAGTCATAGACATTTCAAATTCTTGCTGCATTTTAAGAGAAAATTCCTTACATAATCCATCTTCTCCTCCAAAGATTATATCATCAACAAATACTTCAATAATCAAGATGTCATCATTAGTTATTTTGTAATATAAATTGTTATCTGTATTTCCTTTAGTAAAAAGATACTTATCCAACCTTGCATACCAAGCTCTTGGGGCTTGTTTCAATCCATACAGAGCTTTTCTTAACCTGCAAACCATATCATTGTCATCTATCAAAGAAAATCCATCAAGTTGTTCAATATATACTTCTTCTTCAAGATCTCCATTCAAAAATGCACATTTAATATCCATTTGATAAACTTTGTAATCCTTGTGAGCTGCAAAAGCCAAGAATAATCTTACTACCTCAATTCTGGCTACCGGTGCAAAGGTTTCATTGTAATCAACTCCTTCTTTCTGAGAATATCCCTTACACACTAGTCTTGCTTTATTTCTGACAACCTTACCATCTTCATTAAGTTTGTTTCTAAATACCCATTTGGTTCCAATTACATTTTTATCTTTAGGTCGGGGAACTAATGTCCAAGTATTATTTTTCTCAATTTGTCCTAATTATTCTTCCATAGCTTTAATCCAAAATTTATCTTCACATGCCTCATTGATAGATGATGGTTCAATTTGAGAAATAAGACATACCTCTTCATTTCCCAATCTTCCTCTTGTCATAACTCCTTTAAATTTGTTTCCAATTATCTGATCTTCAGAATGATTCAATCTTACATACTGAGGTGTCTTAATTTGTTGTTGTTCTTCAATTATTATGGAATCTTCTGATGATACCGGGGTAACTGGATCTTCATTTTGTACTAGTGGATTCAACGTAGGTTCATTTGTCACAATTTTTGTTGCCGGTTCAGAGTCTATATACCTTGAAGTTCCTCTAAATTGTTCATCAATCTTTACATTTGTACTCTCAACAATTTTCTGTAATCTCTTATTAAAACATCTATATGCCTTGCTCTTCGATGAATAACCAAGAAATATTCCTTCATCACTTCTAGGATCAAATTTGCCAATATACTCATCTCTTCTAATATAGCATTTACTTCCAAAAATTCTAAAATACTTAAGAGTAGGAGTATTACCAAACCATAGTTCATGAGGGGTCTTACCGGTTTCACCTTTGATGTGAACTTTGTTGAATGTATAGACAGCAGTGCTGACTACCTCTCTCCAATACACATGTGGTAGATTTTCTTCTGATAACATACTTCTTGTTGCATCCAAGATAGTTCTATTTTTCCTTTCAACAAGTCCGTTCTGCTGTGGTGTCTGAGGTGCTGATAACTATCTTCTAATTCCATTCACTTCATAGAATGTATTAAAGTCCTTAGATATGAATTCTCCTCCTTGATCTGATCTTAAACATTTGATTTTCTTACCGGTTTCATTTTCAACCATTGCTTTGAATAGTTTGAACTTTCCAAGTGCTTCTGATTTTTCTCTGAGAAAAGTAACCCAACACATTCTAGAATAATCATCAATAATTAGCATGAAATATCTATCACCTTGTAAGCTTCTAGTTCTTGTTGGACCACATAAATCAGTGTGAATCAAATCAAGAGCATTATTAGATTTTTCTGGAATACTTTTGAAACTAGCTCTAATTTGTTTTCCAAATTGACATTCCTTACAAATTGTATTCTGAGGTTTCACAATTTTAGGTAGATCTCTAACTGTCTTAGAAGTACTGATTTTTACCATGCAATCAAAGTTTACATGACATAGTCTCTTATGCCATAACCAACTTTCATCTATATGTGCAATTAAGCATGCCTTTTCACTATTATTCAAATCAAAGATATTACCTCTAGTCTGATTACCGGTTGCAATTTCCATACCAGTTCTATTCATGATTTTGCATTTTCCATTTTTAAATTGTAACTGAAATCCCTTCTCAACTAATTGACCAACACTTAAAAGATTATGCTTTAATCCTTCAACATAGTAGACATTGTCAGTGTTATGCTTACCATCAAGAGATATTGAACCCTTACCTTTGATTGAACAGGCTTTGTCATCTCCAAATCTTACTAAACCTCCATTGTATTCTTGAAAGTTCAAGAATTTACCTTTGTCTCCAGTCATGTGATGTGAGCATCCTGAGTCAATAATTCATTCATCCTTTGTTTCAACTTTAGCTGCTAGGGCTTGTTCTACCGGTTGAGCAGTAGGTGTCAGTTGATCTTCTGTTATAGCAACAAAAACCCATCCATTGTCTACTGGATCCTCATCAAAATCATTAGTCACACCTTCAGCAGCAATGTAACAAGATTTGTCTTTGTTCTTCTTAAATCTATTTCTCTGATATTCAGGATTAGGCTTGTATGTTCTTCTAGCTTCTTCTCTTAGTCTAGCATGTCTATCAGGGCATCTCGAAGCCATATGACCAATCTTATTGCAGTTAAAACATTTAAAGGGTGCTTTACCTTCATACTTACTTCCAATTGGACCTTTTGGCATTTTTCTTGCAAATAATGCTTCAAGTTCTTCAAGCTCTTCATTCTCCTTTCTGGTTTCTTCAAGTTCTCTTGCATAAAAGGCTCTCCAGTCTAATTTTTCAAATGATGGAGCAGATGATGTTGATGCTTTAAAGGCCAAATCTATCTTTATAGTAGCTACAGGACCAAATTCCTCAATTTCAAAGGCTAAAAGTTTTCCAATTAATGTATCCCTAGTTACTGATGTATTAGGCATTATTCTCAACTCATTTATAGCAGTAACCTTCATTTTATATGCCGGTGGCAAAGCTCTTAAGGTTTTTGAAACAATTTCATCCTCACTCAAAGTTCCTCCACAACATTTAATTCCCAAAACAATTTCATTTACTCTTTCCATAAAAGCAGAAATCCTTTCATCTTCTTCCATTTTCAGATGTTCATACCTGACTCGAAAGCTTTCAAGTTTTGCAATCTTGACTATGGAATCTCCTTCATTCAGTGTTTCCAAATGATCCCAAATAGCTTTAGCAGTATACCTATCTGATAATCTCATGATTTGTTGATCTGATAATGCGCTCAAAAGTGCTTCTCTTACTTTGCAATCATTCTCTTCATCTTTAGCTAAGGTAGTTGGAGCAGTCTAACCAGCTACAGCAGCAGTATAACCATTCTTTGTAACTTCCCAGATGTCTTTACCAATGCAATTCAGATGTGTCTCCATCCTGATCTTCCATAACTCATAGTTGGTTCCATCAAGTTTAGGACTGCCCTTCCTGAAATAATTAGTAGACATTGGATCTCCTCAAGTTGTTAAACTTCTGCAAAACAGGACTAGGCTCTGATACCAATTGTTAGGTCCCGGAGATAACTGAGGGGCGGGGGGGTGAATCAGTTGTCTTTTTAAATTCAAACCAAAAACCAATTAACCAACTTAATGCTTAATATCGGTAAACCAGTTAAGTATGCCGGTAGACAGTGTTACCAATAAATTGCTATACTGATAAGGATTAATGCATGAAACATAAACATAAAGTCATCCACAACACATAACACCAATATTTGTACGTGGAAACCCTATAAGGGGAAAAAACATGGTGGGAAACCTTACCCACAATCAGATGATACTACTGCAAATAGTGAGTGTACATAATGGGGTCTACACATGCAGAAAGGCCAACAGCCTAGAGCTCACTGCTTAATCACACAATGGGAGTCACACTGACTACAGTTGGATGGTTAAATCCAATAAGAATGTACTGCACAAAATAGCATCTTCATATGCTGGATTCAATACTGGTGTAATGCTAATATGCTTATACAAAAACCTAAATTCACCTTCAAATGATGTCTTCATGTATTCCTCTGCTTGATCGTGCATATATCTTCACACAATTCTTTTTCGCATTCCACACTTGATCTTACAAATAAGATCTTACATTTATACCATACCCTAAGACCAATTTTAGTAGGTCGGCTCTACAAGATATTACAATAAAATCATTTTACAAACAATATAATATCCGATGCAATAACCAATTGAACATGTCAGCTTAATGCATTTACATCAATAATAAATCATCTCCATAGCGTGCCATGCTGATCTGGAAAAGATATACCTACTGGTGTAACCCTAGATAACCTGGATCTATTTGTCGGTAAAAGCAAATATGCAAATATGAATATACCAATGATTAATCCTTCAAAACAAAGTGTCCACACGATGTCTTTGACATTAACAAGTGTCTTCCATATCATTCCAGGTACCGGTGAACATTATATCCTGCCGGTGAACCATATACCAGTAACTGTTGCACAGTTTACTTGCTTGCCGGTGAATGTTGTTGGATCTCCAAAGTGCTTGTTTTCAGTTGGTGTTGACATCAATGACAAAACCATACCAAAATACCAACACCATGATTTATCCAACAATCCACACATGCTAACACATACTCCAAAGACGTTACAAAATGTAACATGTAGAAATAATAACCACTCAGCCACATAACCTCTTCCAATGCAAAATACTCCATGCGGATCTCCACATGCCATGGTGAGACCCAAATTAGCATCTCAACATATCTTCAAACACATATCTGGACCAAATGAATATGATCCACTAAAACACAATACAATTAGCAACATATCCAAAGGGCACCAAAAGTATTTTGGACCACCCTGAATACAGGATGATACAACCAACACCAAAAACATTAACTTCAACATAAAACATAATTCTGCAACAACCAAAAGCATGTCCAAAATAACATTCATCTGGATAACCAAGTTTGACATCAATGACAACCATGCAATCTCATGCTATCAACAAACTCCAACAATCTTCAACAATAACATGATTTTTCAACACCCTTTGGTGATAATCTACTTTTTTTAAATCCAATAATTCAATCTTTTGGGGTATCTTGTCTACTTGAGAAGTAATTTTTGGGGTTTTAAATCTATTGGTGTTATTTATATACCATTTGTGTAAAGAGTTGCGATATTCTTTTGGTTTTAAATCTATTGTCATTATTTATATACCATTTATGTGAAGAGTTGTGAGGTAGGGTGTGTGTTTCTAAATTTTCTTGGGCTTTTCTTGGGCATGCAATACTCTTCTTGTGTCGATATAAATCTTATCTTGTTGGGTTGGTTCTTACTTCTTTGAATTTGTAACAAGGCCATGGGTTTACATATTTCCAAGTGAAGAAAATTATGTATTTTTTCTTCATATCTTGTGAATAATATTAAAGATCTTAGATGATTCTCTTAGTTGGCAGGGTTGGTTAGAGTCTTTTATGGCTTGATGATATCATATCAATAGGCAGAGAGATCTTTATAAATTATTTTATTTTTATTTTTCCCCTTTACTTCTAACCAACTTTAAAGAGAATCTTATTTGTATAGAAATTGGAGTATTTTTATTTTAAGATTAAAGATAAATAGTTTTGAGATGTCTACTATAAAAAGAAGGAATAAGATTCAAATGCATGTTTTATGTCCCGAACATTTGGGAACCTTTAAAAAATTTAATAATGCTACAAAATATATTAATAATTATGATAGTATTTCTTTTTAGGATGTAAATAACAAACCAATAATCATTAAATTCATGTACAAATCTTCTAGCCTATATTTGGAAAATTGAAACAGAGCATTGAAGAGAGGAAATGATGCGTGCGGGTGGTCTAGTTCAATGCATGGGCTACGGTTGTGCCCTTCTTGTGCCTCCCTTTTGTGTTTTATGCATTTTCAATACTTTTTGTACTCTTAGGGGTTGTGTTCAAGGTGTGTGGTGTTGTTCAAGACTTTTTGTGGTGTAGATCGGTGGTTGAGGTGTTGGGAGTTTTTCTTTTGTAGGAATGGATGATCATAGGTTTTTCAATAGCTTGGGGGTTGCTAGTACTATGTTACCCAATGGTTCTTCCTTGAGTATGCATGCAAGGTCATCAAACTCATTTTATGTGGGTGAGGGATCCAAACTTAAGAAAGTGAATGGTTGTTTGTCGAGGAGTTAAGATTGTCTAGTTTTGGTCATTCCTCTTGAATCAGTTATGCAGGATGTCTCTTATTGAAGCAACCATGCTCTGATCTACAAATTACTTGGAATCTATATTTCTCTGTCGATGTTGGAATCCTGGATTTAATTCTTAGTAGGTTGAGGGTGATATGGAGATTATGCCAGTTGTGAATAGTTATTTCATGGTTGTTTTTTCTTGCATGTTTGATTGGAATCATGTTTTTGAGGGAGGGCCCTACTTTTACAATCATGTGGGTTTCAATTCAACTAAAAAATTGTCTTCGAGGGTTCCTAACTAGGTTTGTCTTTCATGGCTTCCTTCAAAGTTTTAGAGGGAGGATATTTTACAAATGATTGTTTCTCTACTTTGGAAGCCAACTATAATTGTTCAACATACCCTCAATAAAAAGGTAATTACTTTTTCCTATATTTGTGTTGATATTGATGTGAATAATTTTTTGTTGGATTCATTGGAAATATATCTAGGCACTTCATCATGGATTCAATAGTTAGATTATGAGTCTCTTCCTTTTCAATATCAAATTTTTCACAAGTATGGACACCTTCAACATCAGTGTTCTAGGGTAAATAAAGCTACTGCTCCTGGTGGTTCTCCTCCTTCCACAGCTCCGAAGGTGGATAAAGGGGACAAAGGAAAAGCCCCTATGAAGGATGGTGTCCCTGATAAGGATTTTTTTTTCTAGCTAAGCCTTAGGCTAAGGAGAGGGGACAAAAGAGGTCTTATAGGGATAGGAAGAATTATGAGGGCTTCAACTGGTTTGAGGTATTGGACACTTTGGCCCTAAAGGAAGGGATTCCAATGGAAGTAACTTCTGGGACTACTGTTATGCATATAAATGTTGTGCAGGAGAAGGGGACAAATTTTATGGGTATGGATGATGTGCAGGATCAGGGTATTGTTCTAAATTTTCAATCTTCACAAGGCCTACAAAATCCTCTGGTGTCTCCTAATGTTCTTGATTTTGGAGATCCAAATGACTCTGCAGATCTACAAGATGATATTGTATTGGCAGATTCGGCTAAGGAGGTGTTGGCATTTGGTAATCAATTAGGTCTTCTCAGGATTTGGGTTTGCAGCAATGACCCCTTAAGAAAGCTCCTTTTGAGAATTCTTCAAAAGGTGGTCGCAAAAAGGATCAAGAGAAGATTAAATTAGTTGGGGAGTTGTTGGTGGACTCTGGGTCTATTAAGACCATTGATGCTCACATTTCCAAATCTCTTCAATGATTATTCTCTTGGAATGCAAGGGTGTTGAATAGCATCCCTCGACAAAAATCTATTCATGCTTTGGTTACAGTTCATTCTCCAAGTATATTTTATATTTAGGAGACTAAGATTTTATTTGATTCTATGCTTCTGTGTGCTTCTAATATCTGGCATTTTGGTTAGTTTCATTGCATTGGTTCGCTAGGTTTTTCTAGAGGTTTAGCTATTTTTTGGGAACTAAGAAATATTGTTCCACTTTGGTGTACATATCTAGTCATTCCACTCTCTCTATGGTAGCTTCTAGTTTGGAATGTGGAGAGATTATTATGGTTACTAATGTGTATTCTCTGATTTATATCCATGGGAAAACTCTTCTTTGGGCTCATATCAGGTATGTTAGATCATGTGCTCCATTTCTTCCTTGGGTTTTAGCTAGTGATTTCAATTCAGTGTTAAGTTTCGAGGAGAAAGGAGGAGGGTTGGCTACGTTGGGTCCTTCTTCTGATCTCTTTTGTGAGAATGTGGACCTCCTTCATTTAATTGATATCAAGCTGTATAATGGGGTCTATACTTGGAATAACAGATGGTGCATTGAGGAGCCTATCTTTGAATGATTGGATAGATTTCTAGTATCCCGCTTTTGGATGGGTGGTAGCTTGATTTCTAATTCTGAGATCTTGGAATGGAGGGGTTCTAATCATTGGCCCATTGAATTTTTAGTGGTTTCTTTTAACATTCCTAAGAAACCCCCTTTTAAGTTTCAACTCATGTGACTTCATGATTCTTCCTTTCAGGACTTAATGGTCTAGTGGTGGAGAGGTGGGAGCCCTGCCTACAATACTGTTATGTATTCCTTTGTTAAGAAAATGCATTTCATTAAATTTCAGCTTAAGAGATGGAATATGTTGTGTTATGGTAACCTTAATTATATGAAGAAGACTGTTTAGGAACACATCAATGTTATCACCCACCAAATTCAAGATCATGGTTTCTCAGAGGATTTAGGCAAAGCAGAGTCTCAAGTTGTGAGGGAGCTGGAGGAGTGGGAACTTCGTGAGGAGATTTTTTGGAAGCAAAAGGCTCAGATTGATTGGCTTTAAGAAAGGGACATGAACACATATTTTTTTCATAATTATGTGCAAGCCCGTCAGAATAGGATTTATATTTGGGTATGTGCAGGATCATGGTGTGCCAAAACAGGCCCTTAAGTGGCAATGAAATTTCAGAAAAATCAGAGTAATGCAACTTGACATGAAAATTTGAATAAGTTGTGAACATTATTTTTAAAATATGTAAGAAGAGAATATATAGAAAATTGAATCTAGTTTCTAAGCTACTAGTTGTTTTTTGGAAAAAAAAAATCCTATTTGATGAAAATTTCAAATTTCAATGCAGTGGTACTAAAATTTCAGGAAAAAAAAAAGAAGTAGATGTATGTCTGACCACCCTAATCACAATCAAATCTTAATATTTTTTTATAATATTTATAATATAAGTATTAGACTCATGTCCGAATGTGACATATATTTTTTTTTAATTTTTTATGAATTAAATAATTATTTATGATTTTTTTACTACAGCTTTTCAGAAATTCAAAAACTCCTACGTCTGACCACCTTAACTTGGTCAAAACCTTATGAAATTTAATTTTTTTTAATTTTTCCCTATAGTAGACGAAGCATAGGATGTGACGCATGTTTTGGTTTCAAAAAATGTTATACCGTTTGAAAGTTATGAGTGTTTTTCAATCAGTATATCAATCAGGACTATTGTCAGAATTCAATTAGAAAATAAATAATAATTATTTACTAAAGTCAAAATAAGACAAGCCTTATATTGTTGGAAAGCTGGGAACGTCCTTAAAAAATGCTTTTTGTTTTATCAATTTTGGCTACAAAAAAAGTCGTCAGCCACCAGTGTAAAGTCTGGAAAACCAGGGAATACTGAAAAACACATTTTTTCAGTTGACTTTCCAGGCTTGTAACTTCCAAGCCTAATACCAAAGCATTCCCGAGCCAAAATTTGAAATTTGAAAATTTGAGTACAAAAATTTGTGGTCCCCGATGAATTTCCCTTTGCTGCCATTTGTGAAGTAAACTGCCACATGGCAGAAATCCAATATCCGATTAAATCGAATATCGGATTTTATTAGTCATATTTTAAAGAGAGAGAGAGAGAGAGAGGAGAGGGACGGAGAGAGAGAGGAGAGGGACGGAGAGAGAGAGAGAAGGAGAGGGAGAGGGAGAGAGAGAGAGAGAGAGAGAGAGAGAGAGAGGGAGAAGAGGGAGAGAGGGGCAGAGAGAGAGAGAGAGAGGAGGAGAGGGAGAGAGAGAGAGAGAGAGAGAGAGAGAGAGAGAAGGAAGGAGAGAGAGAGAGAAGGAAGGAGAGGGAGAGAGAGAGAGAGAGACCATATGACCCCTAATGACACAATTTGGTGTCTTAAGGGGACCTATGGTGTCGTTAGGGGTCATATGGTGTCTTGGGACACCATAGGACCCCTTAAGACACCAAATCATGTTGTTAGGGGTCATATTGTGTCTTACGACCCATAACTATGACCCCTAATGATAGTTATGTGATATGGTGTCCCATGAACCCTTATGACCTCTCAGGACACCATATGACCCCTAATGACACCATATTGGGTCGCTTTGGGTCATATTATGTCCTAAGGGGTAATATTGTGGTCTATGACCCCTTAGGACACCATATGACCCCTAACAACATGATTTGGTGTCTTAAGGGGTCCTATGGTGTCGTTAGGGGTCATATGGTGTCCGTAGGGGTCATATGGTGTCTTGGGACACCATAGGACCCCTTAGGACACAATATGACCCCTTAGGACACAATATGACCCAAAGCGACCCAATATGATGTCATTAGGGGTCATATAGTGTCCTATGAGGTCATAAGGGTTCATGGGACACCATATGACCCCTATGGGCACCATATGACCCCTAACGACACCATCGAACCCCTTAAGACACCAAATCATGTCATTAGGGGTCATATTGTGTCCTAAGGGGTCCTATAGTGTCCCAAGACACCATATGACCCCTATGGACACCATAGGACCCCTAACAACACCATAGGACCCCTTAAGACACCAAATCATGTCATTAGGGGTCATATTGTGTCTTACGGGGTCGTAGGACACAATATGACCCCTAACGACACAATTTGGTGTCTTAAGGGGTCTTATGGTGTCACAAGACACCATATGATCCCTAACGACACCATAGGACCCCTTAAGACACCAAATCATAACATTAGGGGTCATATTGTGTCGTACGGGGTCGTAGGACACAATATGACCCCTAACGACATGATTTGGTGTCTTAAGGGGTCCTATGGTGTCGTTAGGAGTCATATGGTGTCCATAGGGGTCACATAGTGTCTTGGGACACCATAGGACCCATATGGACACCATATGACCCCTATGGACACCATATGACCCCTAATGACACCATATTGGGTCCCTTTGGGTCATATTGTGTCGTTAGGGGTCATATTGTGTCTTAAGGGGTCCTATGGTATCCCAAGACACCATATGACCCCTATGGACACCATATGACCCCAATGGACACCATATGACCCCTGACGACACCATAAGACCCCTTAAGACACAATATGACCCCTAACAACACAATATGACCCAAAGCGACCCAATATGGTGTCATTAGGGGTCATATGGTGTCTTAACGGGTCCTATGGTGTCCCAAGACACCATATGACCCCTATGGACACCATATGACCCCTAACGACACCATAGGACCCCTTAAGACACCAAATCATATCGTTAGGGATAATATGGTGTCGTTAGGGGTCATATGGTGTCCATAGGGGTCATATGGTGTCCCATGAACCCTTATGACCTCTTAGGACACCATATGACCCCTAATGACACCATATTGGGTCGCTTTGGGTCATATTGTGTCGTTAGGGGTCATATTGTGTCTTAAGGGGTCCTATGGTGTCCCAAGACACCATATGACCCCTATGGACACCATATGACCCCTTAAGACACCAAATCATGTCGTTAGGGGTCATATTGTGTCCTATGACCTCGTACGACACAATATGATCCCTAACGATATTATTTGGTGTCTTAAGGGGTCCTATGGTGTTGATAGGGGTCATATGGCGTCCATAGGGGTCATATGGTGTCTTGGGACACCATAGGACCCCTTAAGACACCATATGATCCCTAATGACACCATATTGGGTCGCTTTGGGTCATATTGTGTCGTTAGGGGTCATATTGTGTCTTAAGGGGTCCTATGGTGTCCCAAGACACCATATGACCCCTATGGACACCATATGACACCTAACTACACCATAGGACCCCTTAAGACACCAAATCATGTCGTTAGGTGTCATATTGTGTCCTACGACCCCGTACGACACAATACGATCCCTAACGATATGATTTGGTGTCTTAAGGGGTCCTATGGTGTCGTTAGGGGTCATATGGTGTCCATAGGGGTCAAATGGTGTCTTGGGACACCATAGGACCCCTTAAGACACCATATGACCCCTAATGACACCATATTGGGTTGCTTTGGGTCATATTGTGTCGTTAGGGGTCATATTGTGTCTTAAGGGGTCCTATGGTGTCCCAAGACACCATATGACCCCTATGGACACCATATGACCCCAATGGACACCATATGACCCCTAACGACACCATAGGACCCCTTAAGACACCAAATCATGTCATTAGGGGTCATATTGTGTCCTACGACCCTGTACAACACAATATGATCCCTAACGATATGATTTGGTGTCCTAAGGGGTCCTATGGTGTTGTTAGGGGTCATATGGTGTCCATATGGGTCATATGGTGTCTTGGGACACCATAGGACCCCTTAAGACTCCATATAACCCCTAATGACACCATATTGGGTCGCTTTGGGTCATATTGTGTTGTTAGGGGTCATATTGTGTCTTAAGGGGTTCTATGGTGTCCCAAGACATCATATGACCCCTATGGACACCATATGACCCCTAATGACACCATATTGGTGTCCATAGGGGTCATATGGTGTCCCACGAACCCTTATGACCTCTTAGGACACAATATGACCCTTAACGACATGATTTGGTGTCTTAAGGGGTCTCTCTCTCCCTCTCTCCCTCTCCTCCTCTCTCTCTCTCTCTCTCTCTCTCTCTCTCTCTCTCTCTCTCTCTCTCTCTCTCTCTCTCTCCCTCTCCTCCTCTCTCTCTCTCTCTCTCTCTCTCTCTCTCTCTCTCCCTCTCCTCCTTTCTCTCTCTCTCTCTAAAATATGACCAATAAAATCCAATATCCGGTTTAATCAGATATCGGATTTCTGCCATGTGGCAGTTTAGTTCATAAATGGCGGTAACGGGAATTTTGTTTGGGGACCACATATTTTTGTACTAAAATCGGATATCGGATATTATCAGATATCCGATTTTGGTACTAAAAACCAAAAAAAAAAAAAGGGTTTGTGGGCCATTCTGTTGATTCCAAGGGCCGACAGTCTGGGTCCTATGTTTTCTGTTGACGATTACGGGGTTGCAGACAACTAGAGACAAATTAGTGCTTTTGGGAGATTCTTAAAGTGAAAACTTACATTGTCAATCACGAAGGAGCATATGTGTGGAGGGAAATGGGGAGTAGTAGTCGTCGGAAGTCTAAACGCAAAAGAAAACTTTCAAATGACCAAGTTGAAGTGTATAGAGAAAGAGATAGAGAATGTCATAGGAGGAGAAGACAAGGTATGTTAAATATTGCTAATGTTACTTCAACTGAAGAGGAAATTGAAATTGAAAATGTGCCACAAGTTATTGAAAATGAAAATGTAGATTTTGAAAGTAAAAATATGGAAAATTTTGAAAATGTTGAAAGTGATAATGAAAATGCTCAACATGTGGAAAATTTTGACATAGGAGGTGAAAATGTGGAAAACTTTAACATTGAAGGTGGAATTGCCTCACCAAGTGAACCATATGTAACACCTAATTACTTTAGAAATGAAGACCCTATCATGGATGAAAGACAAATTCCAAATCCAAGACCTTCAAGAACCCCAAAATGGTTATTTGAAATCGATGATAACATTATTGCGAATCTTGAAGGCAAGAGGTCAACAAGAACCGTTCGGTTGTGGGCTACAAAACTTTTCAACCAAAATTTTAGCAATAAGACATTGACCGAGCAATGCCAACTCTTTGTTCAATTGCTAAAGATGATAAAGCTGAGACCATTGCTAAACAAATTGAAGATTCGTATGAACAAGAAAACGGAGAGAAATTCTATTATTGTAAAAAATCTATTTGACGCTCTCAATTCTATTGGAAAGAATACCAAAGAAAGAGATAAGAGAGCCACTCAAAGAGTGATTACAACCTCCTTAGTAAGCCATCAATTGAGGAAGGCTCGTCAAATGAGACAAACTTGTGTTGATTTTAACATAAACCATAAAAGTTTGGATAGAGCACTTGCACGAAGACAAAGACTTGACGATCCACTTCAACAAGATACATGGGCATTTGGTGGGAGGCTTCCACGTGTTGATAGAAAGTTGACTGACAATGTGAAGGAAGAGATTCAACAATTTTGGCACTCTAATTCTGGAGTGTCACCCAATGTAAAGGACGTTTTGAAATTAAGAATCGGCAATCGAGACCGCACACCGCATCCCAAACATTTCTTGGAATCAAGCCAAACAATGTTGTACAAAAAAATTTGTGAATTACATCCAACTTTGCAAATATCACAAAGGGCCTTTGAATATTTGAAACCATTTTATTGTGTTCCTCTTAAGATTCGCAATACCTATTGTTGCAAGTACCATGTGGAGTTTTCAATGTACCATGAACTTTTATGTCATATTCATTCTACGATGCATACTAATGAGATGTTGCAGGAGTGTGGTGCAATGCTATTTCCGAGATCATCAAGAGACTTGCAAGATCTATTTTTATGCCCTAGAGATGATGGCTGCTATTTCTATAGAAATGATTGTTTGAATGAGAAGTGCTCAGAATGCGGTGGGTTGTCAAAGTTTGTTTCATGTTTTCATGACGGCAGCGAACATGAGTTTGGAAATAATTATGTTGAGAAAAAAAGATACGAGACAGTGAAATATAATTTGAAGAGTGGAGGTGAAGGTTCTAGATGCGAATTAGACTCAAGAGAAGTGAGTATTGCTGATTTTATTTTGGATTTTAAGGAAAATCTTTTCTACAAGTATGCAAGGCACACCCATAGGTCTTAGTGGTTGGATCAACAGTTCAGGATGTGTAAGAACGCCTTCCTGATTGGCACTATTGTATCGGTGGTTGATTTTGTAGAGAACTATACATTGCAACCACAAAACGAGGTACAGTCTCAGTACTACAATTCAGTCCAGATTGCTATTTTTGTTCACATTACATATAGACATGCTCCTGATAGTACAGAAGAGGACAGGAAGATAATCAGGGAGTATCATTTTTATATGAGTGATGATAGATCACACTCCTCTGAGTATGTGCAACATTCTTTCGAGAATTTTTTTGAGTTCTTGCATGAGAAAGATATTGCAATTGACTGACATATAATATGGTCAGATAACTATACAGGTCAATTCAAGAATGCGCATATGTTTTATTGGTTGAGTAGAATGCATGTGGAGAGGCATATACCTCATATTTGGTGTTTTTTTGAGGCGGGGCATGGGAAGGGAGAGCATGATGGAGCAAGTGCATGTTTGAAGAGAGCTCTAGTTAAGGAGCAATTGAGGATTTCAGGTGCAAATTTCTCTGATGCACGTTCTATTGTTGATTGGTGTAGTTCATCATTGTCACATGGAGGTACTCTTGATTCAGCAGTGAGCAGATTCTTTTGGTTGGTTGAGGAGGGAACAGTGGGAGAGATTGGATTGTCAAACAATTAAAGATTCTTCAAAGATGCATTCATTTCTCAGCTCAGATGCAAGTACATGGACCATTTGGACAAGAGCGTTGGCTTGTTTTTGTCAAAGTTGTCTTCAGTGTGATTGGGATCAGTGCTAGTCAAGTGAGTGGGTTGATATGTGGGTTCCCCACTATCTAGCTCCTTTATCTCAAACAATATCCTTGTCAAACAATGACATGGAAAGTTCACTTGAGTATGATCGTCTATCAGATCTTGTACAACCAGGACATGTTTTTGCAGTTGTTGCACTGCAATGGAATGAAGAGAGATCAGAATATTGGTTGGCATGATGTGTATAGGGAAAACAAAAGCTAACACAACCAGTGATAGATGATGATGGGTTCACATATCCTATAGGTTTAGTTGTTGTTGTGGGAACTTGGTTGTGAACATACATGATTAGAAAGAATGGCATACCTGCATTTGAAGACTATGAGAGACACAAAACCATTATAATGTATTCACAACTTATTATAGCTACAAATGTCAAGTTGTTGAAGCATCAAGCAAAACTGAAGACCAAAGAGCTATGGACAGTGACTACTGTTGATCATGAAGCAATACTGGATACTCTTAAACAAAGAGATGAACCTTCAGGCACACTTGAGTAGTAGGTCTTTAATGGTGCCTTATTTTTTTATCATGCATTTCATTTCAAACAATGATCATTAAACCTTAATGTTCAAGTTTGTTACATGTATATTAAGGATGTGTTCAAAATGCAGGTCTATTGATGAACATTTTTTTTGGCAACACGGTTTTTGCATGCACATAGCGAGTACACTCGATATAATTGGAAGGGACGTATTTTTGCAACATGACTTATTATCATGCATTTGATGAGCTTTACAATTTTTGTTATTAGAGAACACTATTTGATAATTTTTTATGATATAATTATCGCATAACCTTTATGCTCATGAAGGTATTTTTTGATGATATACAATAGTATCACATTACGATTTTTGCGTCAACATAGTGGGTTCTATTGATATAATTCGAAGGGACGTATTGTTATGGTATATGATCCCACCTTTTCATTTATTATCATGCATTTCAGTTGAAGTGATTATCATAAATCTGTTATGTTCATCCATGCATTTTATGTGTAGTCTAACAATTCTTAAAAATACAGGTTCATGCTAGATCATTCATCATTGACAAGACCCTCTCTTGGTGATGGTACATATTCCTTTGTGCATTAATGAGATTAAATTGTGGGTCTTCTTGTATTTATTATCATGAAGATGATTCAAATGCATGTGGCCAGGACACATCTGCAGTGGATCAAATTGTCATGACAAATGATCTATTGAATCAAACATTTGACATTGATAGTCAGGTAAATAGGTTAATGTTGGGCCTTCAACATCAACACCTACTAGTCAAAGTGGTCATCAAACTTTCACTCAGGTAACCTTGTCTATTTTTATTCATTAATGGTTTATAAAATAAAGTCAGTTAGATTTTGGCAATTTAATAACATTGTTTCATTTTCAGATGCTAACATCAGATGCACCTAATATTCTCTCCACAATGGAGCATGGTGTTCTCTAGTAGTAGCATCTTTGATGCTTTTGACAGTAGTATGAGTCAGATTAATAAATTTCTAATTTGATGCTTCCCACAGGGCTTTGCAACTTCAGATTGTGAGTGTGCCCCTGTTACAAATGAATTGTACTTTAATCAACATAGATGGTCTATGATGGCTTTTTTGTAAGACTATACAGTTTTATTACATATATTGTACTTTAATCGACATATAACAATATCCAAGTGGTGTTTGGCATGAGCTTGAATATGGTAAGTTGTATGCATCTTGAAGTTGAATATGATATGTTGTATACATCTTGAAGTTGAACTTTGATTAGACTTTGTTAGCATTTGATGAATCATAAATGTCATTTTATTATTAATCTTGTGAGTGTGAGGTGTAGGAATAAATATCAATTACTTTGAAAGTCAAGGGACAACGCCGGTAGGGTATGACCCCGAGCGTTCGATCGAGTGGGGGGGCAAAATATGAGCATGCGTAGGGTATTGTTCATTAAATGAATTGTATTGTTTATGAATTGTATTGTTCAGTGAATGAATTTTATTGTATTGTTGATTAAATGAATTGTATTATTCATTAAATAAATTGTATTGTATTGTTCATTAAATGAATTATATTGTTCATTATAAAAACAACACTTAGGATGAAATGAAATGAATTGTATTGTTCATTAAATAGCCATTATTAACCATTGTTAATTATTGGAATGAAGATTAAAGATTTCCATGATAACACCACACGCAGATGAGCAACAATTTATATGATCAAATTTCAACTTCTGTATATATAAAAATGTCGAATGATTACAAATGTATGTCCATACACAAATATGGCATAAACACCAACTGAAACAAAATGTATGTCTAAATACGTGAATGTATGTCCATATACAAAATATACATGCCAACTAGACATGTAAGCATCCCAAAACCATCTATAACATCCTAAGCTGTTGATGGATCATCAAAATCGATCCTCTTCGCCGCACTGCTCGACTCTGAAGGATCCTACACAAGAAAAACAAACCACGATTAATATTAGTTATATTATATAATTTACATTCGAAAAGTTAACATAAAAATGAACTATTTAATTGAACTATTCATGTTTACCTCATCTCCACGTTTTCTCTTCAGCTTTGTAGGACTCTTGATGTATGTCTTTGGTAGAGGAGGTATGTTTTGAATATTTTCATAAACAACCTACATATGTTTCGAAACATGACATTGATACAAGTTAGCATATAATTGTCACTGATAATAACAAATTATATCTACTAATCAAAAAATAAAATAAACACACATCTACTCGAGGCATCTCTTCTTCTTCTTCAGGTATACTGGGTGTAGTCATCAAGGATGTGAAGCCAAGGATTCTTTGTATATATACACAACAAGTATATGAAACTATCAATCTATGTCTAGACATGTATAATCACTATAAGTTATTTAAATTATTCATTCAATCATATTTGCATTCAATTACCTTTCCCTTGTCTCCAATTGCACTACCAGATCCTAGATCACATTGCACCGCACTCGTGCTGCTTGTGCCCTACAAGAGTAAAATAAGATATACATGCAAGTTACTACATAATCTAATTAATACAAATATAAATGATGAGCATGTATGTATAATAAAATACAAACGACTAGGTGCAATAATATATGTACCGTCAAGCTATCGAGGCCAAATGAAATGGCTGACAAGGTGCCCTCCTAAATCTCTCTCAACTCATCCTTGGTCATCAACTGTTAAATAGACCATGTAAATAAAAATTAGTACTTAATATTATCTAATTTATAAATATTTAATTAAAATATAACATGAACTGTGAAAACACAAATCTTACCAATACATCATCAATGTATGATGACGGTGCCTCCTCGCCTCTAGCATGTGAGGACTCCCCAGGGTATCCTCCAGTCTGTGTAATAACCTCTGGTGCATCATGCATCTCATGCACCTCGTAATCTGCACTATCCACAGCAGGATCAACGGGCTGTCCAACTGGACCCAAGCATATGTGCCCACACATGACACAACTATGGGGCACACATATGTGTGGAGCTGAGGATGACGTGTCAGCACCACCCGATGCACCGCTACCATCAAAAGTATGCTGAGCTACTGACGCAGCCTGAGAAACCAAAAGGCTACTCAGAGAGTGAATAGCCAAAATGGTCCGTGAAGCCGCCTCACAAATGATATCAGGATGTTGAACTGCAATTGGGGGATCAACAAGAGGAGGGGGGACATATGGGCCCTGGACTACTCTGACTGCCCCAGGTCTATTTTGGGGCATACCTAAACCTACACCCTGGAAAGGTTGGATGTCAAAGTAGTTCATATGTTTTTGTAAAACAAACTCAGCATACAATTTTTTTATGAAATAGAAGGGGATATCAAGATTGTTGTTGGGTGGTTTGTTGAAAACCATCCACCAACGATCCCAAAAGTTTTTCACAATCCCATCATTTGTGCACCATTTGATAGAAAGTTTTATATTTTTGGGATCTACAAGCTGACCAGTACGGGGATTGACAAACAATGAGGCAATTTCGGCTTTAGATATCTCAAGATCCTTGATATCCTTATACGATAAGCCATCTGCATATTTTTCCTTCATAGAATCTCGCCACAAAAGGGCGGCATCATGCTCCTCAGTCATGGTTTCCATACTTTTTACGATCAATGTGAGAGGATCAAACAATGGGTTTAGACGAGGGATCCTACGATATACTTTTGCAATCCCCCTCAATTCATTCAAATTTTGTGCAATCAAATCTTGAATTGAGGGGGGGTTTGGCAAATGAGGGTTTGGTTGTTGCAGTTGTGGTTGGTCAGTGTTTTCATTGTTATCTCCCATTTTTAACCTAAATGAATGTAAACAATTAAATTTAGTTAACAAATTTAAACAATTAGGTATTTGATTTTAAAAAAACCTAGTTTTCATGAAAAAAAATATTTTTTCAATGAAAAATCAAATAAACATTCACAAAAAATACAAAAAATGAATGAAAATGATTCAAAACAACAAAATTCTTACCTCTAAATCTATTTTTTAGCAATTTTTTGTCAAAAAACCGGATATCGGACGGAGCGAATATCGGATTTTGACAAATTCACGTGACCCGTGAGTTAAAAATGACTCACGGGACTGTTCTTGTCTAAATATAAAAGTCTCAGAAAATCGGATATCCGATTTCAACACTTAAATTATTTTTAAATAACATATATAATATATTATTATATTATATAATGCGTATTGTATTATTTATATATACTATAATATTATATAATATTATATTATGTTATATTATATTATAATATAATATAATATTGTGTGGGGGAAAAAGTGAAACTAAGCAAACATGCCCTAATCTCACTTTCAATCACACATTTGTGGAATACGAAAGAGCCTAGAGGTATCACACAATTGGCTACTTCTTTTTGTGGAAGAGAGAGCCATGGGCTACCTATTAGGATTTCTATTCCTTTGTTGTAATTGAAAGATAAAATGATGCAAGTTCAATTCCCAACCCCAAAGTGCAAGTATGAACTAATAACAAGATTGCAGAATTGAACTTAAACTATGGAAAGTTGTAAACATAAGGACAAGACAAGAATGTAAATGCATACCTAGTGTTAAAATCTGAGTGAAAATGTTTGGGATGGGGGCATGGGCGCCACTGTCCTGATTCTGCCCCTGAAACTGCTCTGGAAACTACTGTTTTGCAACCTGGAAAGCTGTCAAAAATGCTGAAAACTGCTATCTGTCAGGAGGACCAGGGCGCCCAGCACCCCTGTCCCAGGGACCAGGGTGCCCAGCGCCCCTGTCCTGGCAGGACCAGGGCACCCCACACCCCTGTCCTGGTCTTTTTCTCTGCAATTTGGTGTGTTGTTCTGTCTCAGTCTACTTCTTTCGGATCTGCAACTTGCGGCATCGTCTGAATCCCGAAATCTGCACTTATATCTGAAAAGGTGTTTTGGGCAGCTATATAGGGTTTTTCCTTAGTCAAACCCCCGCTTTGGTGATTTCCACCTCCACGAATAGCCAAGTTGTATTGTAAAAGTAGTGTGTGTGCAGACCTTGTGTGTGTGCAAGATCCTAAAATGCAAGTAAGCAAACTAGAGCAACCTAGAAAGTAAACCCTAATTGCTTGTAAATGATAATGTAAATGCTCTAAATCAAGATACAAAGTGATCTAAAGCATGAATACAAATGATATAATGAGGCTTATGCAAAGACATGAAAACAACATGAAATCATACCCAACCCCAAGGGAGGGGTACAAGCCAATCTTCAGTCGGTGATCCCCTATTGCTCTTCAATGCCTTCAAAGCCCTAAATGGATGAATGAAATTGATGGATGCTTGATGGATGGATGTTGAATGTTGTTGAAGTCTTCAAAGATCTGCTCTTTCACTGCATAGAAGGCCCTTTAAAACAAAATTTGGGATCCTTTCAAATGAAGAAAGAGAGCTCTTATATATGAAACCCTAGGTCTTAATTTCAAATTTTGGCCGACCTAGAGATTGAATCTCCCGCCAATTTCTTGGGGTTAAGCTTTATTTTATGATTGGATCGCGCTCCTAAAATTTTGGGAAAAATGTCCGGGACCATGTGCACTCCGGGCGCCATGGTCTCGATAACTTTTCACCAAATTTTCAGGGCCGTCGGATATGATGATTTTAGAGAGAATCCCGAAGTTACAGGTGATTTCGAGATGTTTTGACCCCCGAAATCAAGCCCCCAAGTTCAAAATAGGACCTAATTAGGGTTTTTTGATTAAATGATGTATTGGAGGAATAAAATGAAAGGGGCACACTTTAATGAAAAGGGCCCAACTTTATGATATGGAAGATGATGAAATAGAACCCTGACCTAATTAATTTAATTAATTAAGTGCTAAAGGGGAAATGCAATGCAAAATGCAAAATGCGCCAAGGCGGGTGCTAAACTAGGTGTGAAATTGTACCACCCTAGCAAGTGCATACAATTTACGACGCTACATTTAGCCCCCACTTTAGTGGTCATATGAACACTACGTGCATATGCAAGCTAAAGTACAGAAAAGTAAACATTATTTGAAAAAGGATATATCCATTAGTCTGTCGAACGAAGCCCCCAGTGGTATCTGCAGTACACAGTTAGGAACCGCACCCTACAAAACACACGTCAGATCACAAAATCACCTAATGCTTACTAAGGAAGGTGATGATTTCGAGGGTAGCTATATCCCCCCCCTGTTTCGGCTTGCTAATTTTAGTGAGTTGAAATAGGGTCTCATGTTTACCACTTCGAATTGTTAAAGAATATTGATGACAAATGCTCACAAGAAGATTTGATATGAGATCAAAAACTAATGGAGAGTCATTTGGTAAGAAATAGGACTAAACCTCAATCCCAACACAACAAAGAGTGTGAGGATTTGAGAGTTCTCTAACACAAGATGAAGGATGTAAATGGAAGCAAAATGCAAAGAGAAGAAAAGAAAGGGAAAAAAAGCATGAATACACACATTGGTGATCCATGAGAAGAATAATGAGAGAGAAAACATGGACTTCTTGCCCCTAGATCTTGTCTAGGTGATCCATGGGAAAAAGGACATGGAAAACTAGCCCCTAGAGTCTGTCTAGGTGATCCATGTAAGGGAGGAGAGTGAGAAAGTCTAGCCTTATGCCACTAGTTCCACTCAACCTTGTGCATGTGTGTGTAAGTGAGGTTAGAAGCACCTCATAGGAGTCTATGCCTGAGTATGCTACAACCTGTATATGTATAGTACAAAAGTGTGACATCTTGCTCTAAGAGTCTGTGCTCTGGTTCCAAGAATAATCACCTTGCATAAAAGAAAAAAAAATGGAGACATCTCGCTCTAAGAGTCTGTGCTCTGGTTCCGAGAATGACCCATTGCTCAAAAAGTGTAATATTTATGTCATAAGAAAAGTAGAACAAGGATACCTACCTTTACCACAAAAGAAGATACCCCAAAAATGCAACAATATCATAGATCCAAGCAAGAGAGTTTTGCACTCTTTAAGCAAGGATAAGATAGTTGAAAAAGGGATATCTTGTAGTATGTGTAAAGGAGATCCTTAGAGGAGAAGAGATCTTTGTACAAAAAGACACCTATCCCCGAGAGGAGTTGTCTTAGACAAATATAACATCTTCTAGAATAAGACAAAGAAGAGAATAAGAATGCAATACTTCCTTCTTTTGCGAGGTGAAAGTGATTCTTAATGAAGGATGACGCTCTTTTTAACCCAATTGGGAGAGTGAATTCATTATGGATGTATTTTACCAAGTGCAAAAGAGGTTGTAGTCAAGGACTTACACCTCTTGTAAGAAAGAATCCTTGAACAAACAACAACAAATGCATACAAGGAATAACATCAAGTAATAAAGTTCACACCATCCACAAAATAGGAAAAAGTGGACCCTTAGATAAAAATAAGGAAAGACAATTGCCTCCCAAGGATAAGGACAATGATAAGGACTTACACAATCTTCTAGGGAGAGATTTAGACATAAGCAAAATGTACTACATACCCACATGAGTTCATGCAAGCAAGACATTAGTGTATGTAAAATGCTCCTCACAAGAAGAGGGTAGGATAAGAAAGGGAATACACATCTTCTCCCGTATCTAGGAAAAGAGGATTCTAAAGCAAAGATTATCAATATTTCCACACTATTACCCCAAAGGGAAATTTTAACCATAAAAAGAAGAGATGTATGAAGTCACCCTTGTCCCCATAGGAACAAGAGATAACATAGAAAAATTACGCTATTATGTTGCTTCAAAAAATATGATTGCACTTGAAATTGTACCATCATGAATGACAATGAGCCCCCAGTAAATGAGCTACCAATGTCACATAATGATGAGCAACATAATAGCCATTAATGTTATTTAAAGACATGATAGATTGAATGAGGTATTTGAATATGACATGCTAAATGCTCAACTATAAGTGAGATCAAAAACATGTATAAAATGATAAAAATTGAAGAAGAAAAGTCACAAGAAATCTTAGAAGAGGGATGAGTGTAATTTATTAGAGCCTTATCCCTGGAGGAAAGGACTTTATGATGAATAGGAGATAAAGATTCATAAGTGGATTTAGAAACTTGAGGGGATTCATAAAGAGATTTGTTCATCGCCAAGATTTCCTTATGAGGGGAATGAGAGTTGATAGAAGTAGAAGATGATTTAGTTGAAGTGAGATCATCATCACTACTAAATATAGCATTCACATTGAGAGATGGTCTTTTAGATGCTTTGGTGGGCTTAGAAAGATTATATCCAAGTCCAAATGAATATTCATGCATGTTATGTTCTAAAGGAACTTTAATTCCTTGTTCATTTGCACCACAACCATTTCCACTATAGCAACTCTTAGCCAAAATATGAAAACCACGACCATAACGATTAGCCATTTCAGAAAGAAAAGGTGGTTTTTCATAAGACAAAGAATCAAATTCTTCAGAATTAGAGGTGTGAGGAGAAGAAGTTTGAGAAGCAGCCACAAAATTATTGCTCATAGGTTCAGGTAAGACTGATTGATCTCTAGTTTCTTCCTTCTTTTTAACTTTAAGCTCTCTAGGAGGAACCCTATACTCACCTACAAAGGTGGGATTGAAATCAAGAGATCCCCAATCGTCTTCTGCGAGAACCTTCTCAGGGTCAAAAGCCTTTTCATGTGTAGGTTCAAGTTGAGAAGAGTCTTCTTCAGGAACTTCAGACTCATCCAAAGAATTTTGATTATTAGAGGGCGATGATTCATCCATAGGTATCTTGTTTAACGAGTCATCACTAGAAGAGGAAGGCTTAGAAGAACTCCCTTTGGAAGTAGATGTTTGCAAACAAGCTTGAAAATTAGTATCACCTATCAAGGTATATGTCTTATTATTATAAATAAATTTAACTTGTCTATGCAATGTAGAGGGGACAACTTGCATACTGCGAATCCAAGGTCTCCCTAATAACAAGTTGTATGTTAGATTTCCTGACATAACATGGATAGGAGTAGGCAAAGTAACAGGTCCCACTATGATGGGTAAGGTGATAATACCTAATGAAGACTTAGCCACATTATCAAATCCTTGAATGGGATGAGAGTCAGGCTCAATAAGGGATGTATCCACATTCATCTTATGCAATAGATTAATGCTACATACATTAAGGCCAGAACCATTATCTACCAATGTTCGTCTTATAGCAGTGTCATTTATGATAACCACAATCATCAAGGGACCATATTGATGTTGAATTTCACTAGTAGGCAATTCATCTTGAGTAAACACAATTTGAGCTTTAGGATTCATCACAGAGTTAACCAAAGACACTATATTACTAGATGTATTAGGTGGAGGAACATTCAAATCTTTCAAGGCATCTTGTAACATTCCATGATGAGCAGAAGAAGTTTGGATCAAATCCCAAAGGGATATCTTAGCAGGGGTAGCTTTAAGTTGTTCTATGAGATCATATTCCTTACCAAGAACTTGTGAAATACGTGGAGCTTGCGGAAGAATTGGTTGAGGATTAGGAAGAGAAACTGGAGTAACAAGAGGAGGATTAGGCTGCCTATTATTTCTAGTATTATAAGTATGGGCAACCGCATTATAACTCTCTCTAGTCAGTTGCTTAGCATACTCATAAGGGCTCTTAGTAGAATAACCTCCTTGCACAGTAATAATAGGTTTCTTAGGAGTGCAAAAAGAATCATTAGCATAACCACCTTGAACCATGAGGTTGGGAATTTTGAGAAGGACAAGCACCTTGGACAGTGAAGAGAGGCTTGTTAGGTGTTTCATTTACATGTATCAAATTAATTGAGGATGGTTTAGAGGAATGAACAAAAGTGTTGGAATAATTATTGATAGTCTTCTCTTGCACTAAAATCTCATCACAGATTAAATCAATTTTAGGAGAGAGACAAGAGGTAGGCATTGATGTTCTAGTAGGAAAAGTAATACTAGGAAAGGTCATATCATCCTCTATCATCAAAGGATCTACATGGGGAATAAACTCTCTAGGAGAAGAATCAACATTACTCTCTAAAGTCTCACTTTTGAGAGGGAGATCTTTGAAAGAGATGTTAACCATCTTGCTTTGAGCTAGGGTTTCCTTATGAGTAGAAGCAAGTTGAGGAGAGGGAGATGCTTTATTTTTAGAGGGAGAATAATTGAGATTCAAGGAAGGTGAGAAACTATCAAGGGAGTTTTCAATCTTGATTTCATCCCCTTTGGATAGGGTTCTCTCATGGGGAAGAGAATAATCTACACCTTCTTCTAATGGTTCATCCCAAATAGTGAGGTTGTTGAAAGGAGTGTTTGAAGTATTATCAATTTTGGGAGAGGAGACCACATTGTTTATTAATTCCTCATCCTTAGGAGGGAGAGCATCAATAGATGTGTTAAACTCATCCTCTTTCCTCAAAATATGTTCAATGTGATCTTTAGGGGAGAGAGAATTAAGGAAATTGCTTATCATTTCATCTTCTTTCTCTAAGGGATGTTTATGGGTAAGACAAACTTTAGGAGAAGGGTAAGCATTTATCATTAATTCATCATCTCTAGTGGGAATTTTGTTGCAAAAGGAAATGCCATCACTAGGAAATGTAGGGATAATGTCATCTTCTTGCACAAAAGGATCCTCATGAAGGGAGTGTTTTTAGGAGGAACATGAACATATTTGTCCAAAGATTCATGCTTAGGAAGGAGATCTTTGAAAGAAGTGTTCGTAACCTCTTATTGCACTAACATGCCCCCATTGGAAGGACCAACTTTAGGATAAAATAAGTCAATGTCCATCAATGAATTTTCACTTGGAGAGGCATCATGTAGGGAAGGTGAAGTAACATTAATAAAGGTGTTTATGATATCATTCTCTTCCTCTAGGATAGCTAAATAGGAAGGGCACATTTTAGGAGAATTGTCAAGATCACTCTTAAAGTCCTCATCCTTAGAGCATGGGAGAGTCTCAAAGGGATTGGTAGCAACTCTTTTAGGCACTAAAATGTTGTTATAGATGGGGGTAGGTTCTTTAGGAGAAGGGAAAATTGAAACAAGGGAAGCTAACCCATTATCACATCTATGAAATGAATGCATCATGACAACAATTTTCCTCTTTCAAATGACAACACATGCAAAATAGAAGGAAATGTTTTAAATTTAACCAATGAAAGCACTTAGAATGTAGATTTAGAAAATGAAATTTATGATTCAAATGAGTTTCTAAATCAGATTTGAAATTAGTGATCCCAATTAAGCTATCTAGAAGTTCAACTTTGAATTGAAAAATTAGGGTTTTAGCAAAAATTTCCTCTAGATTTTTTTGAATCTTGCAAGAAATTAAAACTTGTAAACACAAATTTGATTTTGAAATAGCATAAACACTCAAATTTGAAAACATAAATCAGAATTAGAGAAGATTGGAATTCACGTCGGGTTCACCAAAATGTGTGGGGGAAAAAGTGAAACTAAGCAAACATGCCCTAATCTCACTTTCAATCACACATTTGTGGAATACGAAAGAGCCTAGAGGTATCACACAATTGGCTACTTCTTTTTGTGGAAGAGAGAGCCACGGGCTACCTATTAGGATTTCTATTCCTTTGTTGTAATTGAAAGATAAAATGATGCAAGTTCAATTCCCAACCCCAAAGTGCAAGTATGAACTAATAACAAGATTGCAGAATTGAACTTAAACTATGGAAAGCTGTAAACACAAGGACAAGACAAGAATGTAAATGCGTACCTGGTGTTAAAATCTGAGTGAAAATGTTTGGGACGGGGGCGCGGGCGCCACTGTCCTGATTCTGCCCCTGAAACTGCTCTGGAAACTACTGTTTTGCAACCTGGAAAGCTGTAAAAAATGCTGAAAATTGTTGTCTGTCAGGAGGACCAGGGCACCCAGCGCCCCTGTCCTGGCAGGACCAGGGTGCCCCATGCCCCTGTCCTGGTCTTTTTCTCTACAATTTGTTGTGTTGTTCTGTCTTAGTCTACTTCTTTCGAATCTGCAACTTGCGGCGTCATCTAAATCCCGAAATCTGCACTTATATCTGAAAAGGTGTTTTGGGCGGCTATATAGGGTTTTGCCTTAGTCAAAGCCCCACTTTGGTGATTTCCACCTCCACGAATAGCCAAGTTGTATTGTAAAAGTAGTGTGTGTGTAGACCTTGTGTGTGTGCAAGATCCTAAAATGCAAGTAAGCCAACTAGAGCAACCTAGAAAGTAAACCCTAATTGCTTGTAAATGATAATGTAAATGCTCTAAATCAAGATACAAAGTGATCTAAAGCATGAATACAAATGATATAATGAGGCTTATGCAAAGACATGAAAACAACATGAAATCATATCCAACCCCAAGGGAGGGGTACAAGCCAATCTTCAGTCGGTGATCCCCTATTGCTCTTCAATGCCTTCAAAGCCCTAAATGGATGAATGAAATTGATGGATGCTTGATGGATGGATGTTGAATGTTGTTGAAGTCTTCAAAGATCTTCTCTTTCGCTGCATAGAAGGCCCTTTAAAATAAAATTCGGGATCCTTTCAAATGAAGAAAGAGAGCTCTTATATATGAAATCCTAGGTCTTAATTTCAAATTTGGCCGACCTAGAGATTGAATCTCCCGCCAATTTATTGGGGTTAAGCTTTATTTTATGATTGGATCGCGCTCCTAAAATTTTGGGAAAAATGTCCAGGACCATGTGCACTCCGGGCGCCATGGTCCCGACAACTTTTCACCAAATTTTCAGGGCCGTCGGATATGATGATTTTAGAGAGAATCCCGAAGTTACAGGTGATTTCGAGATGTTTTGACCCCCGAAATCAAGCCCCCAAGTTCAAAATAGGACCTAATTAGGGTTTTTTGATTAAATGATGTATTGGAGGAATAAAATGAAAGGGGCACACTTTAATGAAAAGGGCCCAACTTTATGATATGGAAGATGATGAAATAGAACCCTAGACCTAATTAATTTAATTAATTAAGTGCTAAAGGGGAAATGCAATGCAAAATGCAAAATGCGCCAAGGCGGGTGCTAAACTAGGTGTGAAATTGTACCACCCTAGCAAGTGCGTACAATTTACGATGCTACAAATATTATATTATATTATATAATATAATATTATGTTATAATATAATATAATATTATATTATATTATATTATAATATATAATATAATACAATATTATATAATATATAATATAATTTAATATTATATTATATAATATAATATTATATTATATAATACGTAACATATAATACGTATTATATAATACATAACATATAATATATTTTTTAAATTAAAATTACAAATAAAAATCGGATATCTGATTTTATCCGATATCCGATTTGCATAGGTAATTACTAGGCCAAGGTGTACTGACACCCAGGCCAAGCAAAAAGTCAACACGGATTTTCACGTTTTTAGGCGAGTGAGGAAGGCTATTTTTTTCACATTGCCACTTTTTGGCCCCCCTTGATCCTGCACTAACCCATTTCCTCTTTGGTCAATTTAGAAGGAATTTAGTTGTCATCTTTGCAAGCTTTGTCTCGTGAGGCTAATGAATACCCTTTTACTCTCTTTACTAAAAATTTGCCTCCTACTGACGATGAGAATAATATTATCTATTGTCACCAATGAGATGAATGATTCCCTCATATGTATGATCTCTCTATCTAAATTGGAAGAGATTATTTTTGGGATGCACAAGAGTAAAGCTCCAAGTCCAGATGGGTTTCCTATAGAATATTTTCAAGAATTATGGGATGTTATTAATATGGATTTGTTGGAGGTGGTTTGAGAATCTCATGGTATTAAACAAATTCTCTAGGCCCTAAATTCTACTTTCCTTGTTCTTATATTCCTAAAAGCGAAGGTGCTAATCGGTTGGATTTCTTTAGGTCCATTCCTCTTTGTAATGCAATGTATAAAACTGTTACTAAATTGATTGCAACAAGGCTTAAAATTTGGCCCCCACCTATGATCTCAGATGAGCAAGGGGGTTTTGTGGTTGAAAGTCAAATTTTGGATAGAGTGGTGATTGCTTCTGAATTCATTCACTCTATGACAGTGTCTAAGGAGAAATATATGTTCATCAAACTAGATATGGCCAAAGCTTATTCTAGAGTAAACTGGATTTTTTTGCCAAAAAATCTTATAGCCTTTGGTTTTTAGTCAAGAGGTTCGATTGGACTATGAGTTGTGTTTCTTCTATGTCCTTCTCTGTTTTTTTTTCTTTTTTTTAAATGCCTGGTAAACTTTTTAACATAACCGGCGACGCTGGCATGACACGCCCTCTGGCTCCACGTGAAATGCTATTGACCCGGAGCTATGAACCAGTGAGGCCACAATCAGGGGACCTCATCCACACACTTTAGTTGTTCAAACTCGCGAGCACAATGGCCTAGCGAAGACACAAGGCCTGCGAGCACAATGGCCCAGCAGGGGTTTGAACCTTGGTGGCCACTTCACCAACGAAGTGTTTTAACCATGACACTACATGTCCAAAGGCATGTCCTTCTCTATTGTTATCAATTGTGAGTTTTCTGAATTATTTGGAGCTTCTAGGGTTCTTCGCTAAGGGGATCCTATTTCTCCCTATTTGTTTATTATTATGGTTGAGGGTCTAGGAATATTTATTAATTCTTAGGTTTCCCAAGGCTAAATTCAAAGTTGGAGCTGGGGTAATGGGTTGCCTAGGCATTCTCATCTCTAGTTTGAACATGATAATGCTCTTATGGGGGTTTCTCGTCTTCATGAAGTTGAATCTTTCCAATGGACATTGAGTGTTTATTTAGCTACTTTGGGTCAGAAAGTTAATGAGCACAAATCTTTTATCTATTTTTTAATACTCCTGAGTTTCTTCAAAGAAGGATTGCTAATATCTTGAGGTTTCAAATTGACTCTCTTCCCTCATTCTATCTAGGGATCTCTCTAGCTATTGGAAGGTTTCTTAGATCAAATTGTCAATATTTGTTGGATAATCTTCGTTAGAAGGTTAATCACTGGACTCATAGGTGATTGGCCACTTTTGTAGGGTGAGTCTTCTTCAATCTATGATCCATGCTCTTCCTATTTACAAGATTTTTTGTTCAAGTGGCTCCTATGTATTTTCTTAAAGAACTTGATGATCTCTCATGCCACTTCCTTTGGAGTGGTAATTTGCATACTTCTAAATGGAGCTTAGTTAAATGGGACTTTGTGTGTAGGCCAAAGAAGGCAGGGTCTTAGCCTTTGCTTTGCTATCTTGAATGGGCAACTTCTAGCCGCCAAATGATATTGGCATAAGTGTACCTATCAGAATTAGGTTTGTGCTTGCATTCTCATGCATAAGTATCTAAATGAAGTTCACTTTTTGGATGTTCCTCGTTGTCATTTGGAGGGAAGGGGTTCTATGATTTGGCACACTCTGAAAACTAGGGCTCAACTAGTTAAGAGTGGATTGTTTTGGATATGCAATAAGGGCTCTAAAGCTCTTTTTTGGCTGGATTCTTTAGATGGAAATCCTCCTATTCTTTCTATTCGTCTGCACCTCCAATCCCTTTGTGATAGTTTTACTGTAATGGGTTGGGATAAGGTAGAGCATTATAAAATTGTTCAAAATTTAGGGTTGGTTGTTGGTTATAGATGGAAGGAATCTTGTCAATAGCCATTAAATGGATTTGTGGATTCTTCTCATGAATGCAACTCATTGGTTGGGCAAGTTGTTTTGGCCTAGGGAAAAGATTCAGCTGATAAGTACTTTGTTGTTGTAGGGTACTTAGAGCTTGTTAGACAATTGTTTGGTGCCATTAAGGTGCCTTGGTGGAAATAGGTGTGGAACAAATTTTTGTGGCCCAAATGCAACTTTTTCATGTGGTTGGTGGTTCAAAATCAATGTCTTACTTGGGATAATTTGTGCAAACGAGGCTTTCAAGGTCCCTCTATGTGTGATTTGTGTTGTAATAGTGAGGAGTGTGTTTCTCATCTTTTCTTTCAATGCTCCTTCTCCAAGGCGATTTGGCACTTCTAGTGGGGTGTTTGGAATTAAGCCTACTGACATGTCTCTTCTTTGGCTAAGTTTTGGGCCCAGTGGGGTCAGCCCCCTGTTAAGTCTTCTTTTCTTTAGGTTGTCTGGGCTCTAGGACCCATTTTTATTATTTGACATATTTGGTTGGAGAGGAATCGTAGGATTTTTTAAGATGCTAGGATTGTTGTTTAACACTTGTGGAGGAAAAAATTTCATTCTCTTCGTAAGACTATCTTAGTGAAGTGTGACTTGTGGAAGTGTGGATCCTAGAGATGTCAATATTTGTAATCAATTCAATTTTCTTCTTCAAGGAAGTGTTCCTTCTCCTGGGGTGAGGTGTGCTAGGCAAGTTATGAGAAGTAGTTGCAAACGTCCTTTGAGGAAGATAAATCAAAAAGGTCATTGGACCCCTCCTCCTCAAGGAGTTTTGAAAATTAACACTGATAGTTCATCTCAGGGGAATCCTAGCCATGCTAGTATTGGAGGAGTAGGTCGTGACAACTCTAGAGATGTTCAATTTATTTTTTTAGTTTATAAAGGTCTTCATACAAATAATTACATGGAGGGTCTTGCCATTTTATATGATGTGGAACATAGTATTGTTCTTGAATGGAACAAGATTATTTGTGAGACTAATTCTCAGGTGATGGTGACTTTGTTGAATGAGCAGCGGCTAGATGATGTCAGTTAGCACCTAGCTTTGGTTATTAGATAGATTCTTTGATTGTGTGGCTCCTTGGAATTTGTTTGTTTTAGTCACATTCCTAGGGAGTGAGATGGAGTAGCATATTGCTTGGCCAAATGGGCCTCTAAACAAATGCAAAGTTGGAATGTGTTAGATAGAAGACAACCACCTCCAAAATTGCCTCACATGTTGGATCACTTAGTAGAAACAGATGAGAGTGTGTAATGCTCTTTTTCTACTAAGCAGTTGGCCCTCCTTGCTTTGTTTCTTTTTTTGTGATTGAATAAATTTTTACCCTTCTTTTAATTAAATATCATAAATAAAATAAAATTTTAATAAAATCAAAAAATAAATATCATAAAAATTTATTGAGTATTAAAACTAAAAAGATTAATAAGTAGAAGATATAGAAAATATGTCTATTTATTTTATATTTGAAAAAATAAATAAAATATTTTTCAAAAAAATAATTACAATAAAGATATTTATTTAATTTTAAAAGTAATAATTAAAACCTTTTAAATCTTTCTTGCCTTACCTTTTATTAAAAAATCCTTCTATAGATGAAATATCCTCATTATTTAATTTTAAAAAAAAAAATTTAAACTTCACTTAACATCTTTAGTCTATTGTTCTAAGAATAATGAATATTATAACAATTACAAAAATATTAAATTTATTACACAGAAAAATACTATTATGAAAATTACTACTTGCTAACATAATAAATTATTTTAAAGTACCAAAATCTTAAACTTACTAAAAACAAATTTATCTACTGCTGAACTATCACCCAAACCTGAAAATACACTGTTGAATAATTTAAAAAGGCTCACAGACTTGACTTTTCTTCTTTGACAAGGAGAAGCAGGATCCAAAGGTCAGCCAGTAAACCTTTAAAATATTATATATAGCTATTACTCATGCTAATTTTAGTATAATCCATGTGTTTTATTTAGCCATCACATAAATCTTATTCAGCTGTAACAATCATTAAATAGCTGTATGCTTTAAATTCTCCTAAAAGGAGGGAAGAAAATTGATATACAATAAATGGCATCTTATAGATGAATGGAAACAAAATTTATTAGTATTCACAAACAGAAAATGAATTTGGGCTGGTAGTTTGTAAGTGTTAGTTGTGAGTTCTTTGTTGTTATTTTCAGCTCTCTTTTTTTTGGTCCTATCATTCTTAATGCTACTTATCTTTCTGTTTGTAGAAGGGTCAAGACCATTTCAAAAAATAGGTCAATTGTCATTGAGTACTGGAAGAGAAGTTAGATATAGGACCTCCAGCCAAATTCTCCCCCATGAGTATACTCAAAGTTTGAGCATCATCAACTTGTTCAGTATTTCTGGCACCAAAAACTCTTTCATTAAAGGCATCCCAATTTTCTGCATTGATCCCCTCCTGCTGATGATTATAACAGTCACTGACCCATTGGAAGCTGTCATGGTTGTTCCCCAAACAAGTTATATCATTACATTCTTTTTCATGGAACCCAAAATCAGTAACAGGTGACTCCATAAGTAATAAGCTAGTATAGCTAGAATAAGGTTCAACCAAACTACTATCAGAAATATCATTGGCAACTGCTATACTATTCTGCTCCTGCTGATTTCCATTACTGAAACATTGGGTGCTTTCAAAATTAGCTTGCAAACCAGGTATGTCAAAGCCTCCCAAATGGGTAGATGGGAGAAGCATCTCTGAAAATTCTTGGAGGGGAAGAAATGGTAGCTTTTGACCACCTTCCAGATTAAAGAAGGAATTGAGGCAGTTTACATACAGATGACCAAAATCTGTAGTCATGGCTTTGTCATTGGGTATTGCACTAAACATGTCAGCATTATTACACATGGAGCATATAGCTTTTTCATCATTTATTGAGGTAGTGATGATACAGGAGGATTCTAAGCTTGAATTTGTTGCATTTGAGAGTGATGGCAATGATGAAACTTCTGGTTGATCAAGCACTGAAAATTTTCTTTTCTGACCACTTTGAGACTTTTTTGGGTCTTCATTCCTCTCAAAGACTTTGCACAGAACCCATTCCTCCTGCACATAGATAGATCAAATGCTTTATATGTGAATTAATCATCTCCTGCACTTTGGATTACATTATCTACCTAAAAAAAATGTTCAAAATGAGCAAGATGATCAGATTGTAAAGTCTTATGAACTTAAGAGATATAAGTTTTCCACAATCTATAATAGTTCTTTGAGCTGCTTCAACGTTTCTGATCACATTCTGTGATAGAGAACTAAAGAATATATCATCTTGATGATGGATCATAGAATGTGATCCAAAAGGTTGATTGAAAAAAGACACAATCCAATATGAACTTACCTGGCATTTACTATTTACCATTCTATATTTTGTGAACTTGTAGAAGGATATCAGGAATACAGTATAAGTGATTAACTACCTTCATGTTTGGGTAAAGGAGATTGTCTGAGAATTGACCTCCTAAGTTATACTCATCCATGATCCAGTTGGTTTTTTCTGAATGTGTATGCCTTCCAGTATAGAAAACCAACTTTTTCTTTTTCCCGATAGGAACTTTTGTCTGTGAATCACAAATCTCTTGATCATATCCTGATTGTTTCCAGAATCCACCTTTTGTGCTTCTTTTGACTCTTGGACCTTTTGCATACCTCTGGCCCCTTCTGTGAAAGAAGTACCATTCCCTGTCTCCTGTGTTAGCTTTTCCTGTGGTGCATTATCATCAACTATCAACATCAAATCATTCCTTACTATATAATGTTGACAACATTAATGGAAACCTTGTAATATTGACCATTCACAAGAGATCAAAAAAACCTTAGGGTTCTATCTATACTCTCTAACAAATTCCTTTGTGCTTTTGGAACTGAAGTTGAAATACAAATTTGAAGGTATTGGGACAAAGCGGTGTCTTAATTCCTTTTAAGAATGCAGATTTTATGTCAGATCAACACTGCATATCTTTGAATAGATAGTAATGATTTGCATGGTGTTATAAAAATTTAAATATAAAATACATTCATTTCAATTATGTTTATGCATTTTACAATGGTAGCAGGTGGATCAGTACAATAATATTACATTTTGGTTGACAATAATTCACAAATTAAAAATAATGTACACAACATTGAGGAAACTTCTAAAGTCCACAGAGCTGTTAGATCATAATTAAAAGGCACCATAAACTTTAGTCTGTACCCCATTTGCTACCTAATATTTTAAAATTTTCTTCAAGTATCACCAGATTTTTCAACATAATAGGTGCCGCCTAGATTTTTGATTTTACATAAATTTGACTTTAGCCTTCCATAAATATAATATTTTATCTAAGGGAAAAAGACATTAACTGAATAAATAAATCTTCCCATTATATTCACCCAACTGAACAAATATGATTTAAGGAGAATAAAATTACAAGATCCAAAGAAATTTATAGTGGGAAAAGAGTACCAGGAAGATCCCAAGGCTCCAACTGTGTTAAGTCTGCATCAGCAATGAAAGGCACAGAAAAAGTGTTATCTAACGTCTTGTGGGTGAGATAATATTTTAAGAGTTCCTCATCACTCGGCCGCAATCCGTACATTTCTGCCCTAAAATTTATTTAACTTGCGCTTCAATTTCTGCCCCAAAATTTATTTAAAAAGAGGTGCCAATGAAAAGCTTTTTTTTTTCAAGGTTGTTTATTAACCTTAGCACATTTATATCTTTCTTAAATATATTTTTTAAATGGGAATATGGATATTTTATTATGACGACGTGATCTTGCTAAGATGAAAAAAAGTGTGTAAATTTGCTATTGGTGCATCTGTCTTCCTATGGACTTTAATATTAAAAAAAAAAACTATGGCTTTAAAAATTGTATTGAAATATTTGTCAAATGCATAATATAATTTTTTAATTTTTATGTAGATATTTTGAATATATTTATCTTAAAAAGTGGAGAGATGTTAATTTAGAGTTATTTTATTTAATACATAAAGATAAATTTTGTATGTTATTTATTTTGAGAATATTATATTTATTATTAAATATTAATATTTTGACATGTAGATGTTTGGAGAGATATCAATTTAGAGTCATTTTATCTAATGCATAGAGAGAAAAAAAAAGTTGCTATTTATTTATGAAATATTATGTTTATTATTGAATATTAATATTTTGACATGCAAACTTCTATTAAATTTGAAATAACAAATAAGAGCTTTTGTTAACAAACTCACACTATCATTGGAGAGTGGACACTAATTAATTAGTATATATATCTTAAATATTATCAATTTAGAGTCATTTTATCTAATGCATAGAGAGAAAAAAAAAAGTTGCTATTTATTTATGAAATATTATGTTTATTATTGAATATTAATATTTTGACATGCAAACTTCTATTAAATTTGAAATAACAAATAAGAGCTTTTGTTAACAAACTCACACTATCATTGGAGAGTGGACACTAATTAATTAGTATATATATCTTAAATATAAATGTGTTGAAGAGTTGTTGTTTGAGCTCGCTCAATGGTCCCCTAGGGATTGGTCTCGCCTCAACTTACCCCTCCATGACCCCAACTTGGCAATAAAAAATAAGTCCAAGGCAAGGTTTGGTTGGAATTTCAAGGTTGAGATGTGGAGATACCCTCACATTGCTTTTAAAAAAAATGCTATTGTTCTATAATTTTAAAAGTATTTTGTTAACTAACACTACCTTGCAATAAAGAAGACGAACTAATATGGTGCGCTGCAAGTCAAGTAATTACTCAGTTAAACTAGGATACAAGGTAGCTCAAAATGATAATTCGAATAAAGAATGGCCAACTAAGAAATGTTGGGGAACTTATATGTTACCTAGAACAGGAGATTTCACTTGGACAACACTACAAAAGAAAATTTAACAGGTGACAGACTTCAGAAAGTAGATATCTTAGTAGATATCTTAGGACCACATAGATGCTCGCTATGCAAAGAGCAAGAAGAGTCAATAGACTACCTACTAGTGACATGCAAAATAACAAACCAATGTTGGTCTCATTTATGCAACAAATTGTCTTCAGACGTTTAGTGTTGTGGTATAAACACTCCATTGGTGAGGCAGCCCTCAAGGTTCAGACCCTTGCTAGGCCATTGAGCTTGTGGGCTTTCTACCTTTGTTGGGTTGTTGACCTCGTAGGTTTGAACAAGTGAAGTGGGGGGAATATGAACCCCCAAAAAATGGATTTATGCAACAAATTAGGTTGGAATGGTCCATTAGAAAATAACCTCATGGGAATTGTCATAGAATGATCCAACTTATATAGAAGAAGTCTTTGGAAAGGCTTATGGCAAGAACCAAGGGCACAAATAATTTGAAATTTATGAAAAGAATGCAACAACGGGATCCTCAAATAGAAAGAAACCCCATCAATAAACTCATACACAAAATTGAAATTGTGATCAACAAGCATTAAAACACCGAAGTAGCAAAAAAGTAATTCAAACAATACTCTTGATAGGATGACAAAATTATCATAACTGACCAAAACTGATAATACCTAAAGGAAACTTCGTTAAAGATAAATTGAAAAGAAGGGAACCAAATTGGAACCTCTCAACCAGTAAAAAAATCAAATAATTAAATTTTGGCAGAGCCTAAAGAGAAACCCAAGAATGTGGGATTCATAATAAGAAATGAGAATGGAAATCTTGAATGGGGCAGATCAATAAAATTACCAGAAGGCATGAACAATGAACAATGAAGCCAAACATGTAGCTTTAAAATTTTGAAACCAAACTTGTGTGAAAAAATTAATAAAAAACTTAGATATAGAAGGAGATTCAACAATAGTGATAAATGCAATCTCCAAACAATATTCGCCTAGCTGGAAAGCCACCAAATGGATCGAAAGGATAACAATAATTATAAAACACATACCGGACTATACACTGTCACACACTTACCGTGAAATGAAGTGAGCTGCAGATTTCATGGCAAACAGAGGCATTGACCAAGACCATCAATCAATCATTTCCAACAATCCAAAAGACTAGCCCGATTTAGACAATATAATCAGCAAAGATTCCATAAGGACGGACTCACTAATCAAAAACTCACATATGCACAAAGATATTCCAAACACATGACTCAAAACTAAACTCGGTGTCAAAAAGACTCTGATAAAATCTTAAAAACTTTAAAAACTTAAAATAAACCATCCTTTAACAATGGCAAGATCTCTAGGTATAGTTTGGAGTAACTCGTCTCTATTATATACATCATAATATTTCTGTAGACACCTAAAAATGGTCAACGCTTGCAGGGTCATACTTTAACACTTGCGCATTGCCTCATTTTAGGTTTTTGCATCGCATTAACATTTCTCCTATGTCACGCACTTGCTTTTTATCATTTGCAAGCATCGAGTCATTCTTCTATCATCTCGCCTTCGAATTTGGTCTTGTCGACAACAACCTTCAGTCATGATTTTGGTCGATCTTTGTCCTTGTCAATCTTGTCATATTGCGATCGATTCGTCATCGATCCTTGTCCTTTCCAATCATGTCAATTTGGTCAATTTGTCATTAATTTTTGTCAACCAATCTCAATCAAATCATTTTGTCGCACTGGTCATTTATCAATTCAAAATCATGACATTAATTATCTTCAATCAAGACCTAATTGTCATTTTCGCATTTCTAATTCGTCTTCTAGGGTTTTATGATTTAATTTGCCATTTCTTCCTCTAGGATTACTAAATTACTTATTTATCCTAAGTCTTCTCATTACAATTAAATCTTCATTTAATTGGCTAATTATTCCTCTTTGTGAATTGATTAATAAATGAAAAATTATTAATTAATTCACTAATTCCTAATTTCTAATTTCTTAATTCCTCTTTTTCTAAATTTTCTAATTTCTTAATTCTTAATTTCAATTTCCTCCTATTTCTCTCCTAAATTTATGGAAATGACATAGAAATTTGTCATAGAATTTGTCATAAATTGTCATAAATTCTTGACATAGAAATTTGTCATAGAATTTGTCATAAATTGTCATAAATTCTTGACATAGAAATTTGTCATGAATTGTCATAAGCCTTGCATAGCAATTTGTCATAGATATGTCATAATTTTGCTATTCTTGATTTGAATTTCCATTTGAATTGTATCATGCTAATCTTGTCATTTATCCAATTCTTCTATAAATTGGATGATTTTCAATCAAAGCTAATCTGAATCCTTAATCAAACTACCGAACTTACGCTTCTAGTACTCTTGAGCTTTTCATCAATCTTGCTTTCAATTGTATGTGCACTTGTAGGTGAGATCCACAAATCCATTGAAGAGGAAAGAACAACAATGGAGCCGCATGGAAGGAGCATTCAATTCTGCATTTGGTTTGCATAATCTTTCATTTTGAATGCTTTGTTTTCATATCTCTATTGAGTGTGCTTAGGATTAGGTTCATTTGCAATGAGTGCTCTCATGATTGAGTTATCATGTCTTGTGTTTTGATTGATCTACTTATCTTGTGATGATTCCTAATTTCTACGCTACAATTTCAATAACAAATATAACACAATGGCAAGATCTCTGGGTATAGTTTTGTAGGTGTGTAGACGAAGACGAAGAGCAAAGGATTGATCTGATTAGGATCTATGACTATTGCATAAGAATGCTTATAACAATTACATAAGTTAATTCAAAGCATACATAAGCGAATTAACATGATTAAAATTCTTAAATAAACAAAGCATATTAAAGATGATGATAGAAAGAAAAGAGAGCAAAATAGATAGAAGAGCAAACACAATTGATAATGGAGTTCGTCCAGACGGACTACGTCTCCGGGTCCTACTCCAATAGGGGGACCGATCCGATTACTCCAAGAAATCAATTACAAATGTTTGCAAAAACTATTCCCTTCAAATCAATTACAAATGTTTGCAAAAACTATTCCCTTCAAGCACATCAGTATTTAACCTTCAACATGCAGGAATAACAACAAACTATTCAACATAGCATCTCCTTCCCATCGCCTGGATACCTCAAAAAGGCCTACTACCCCCTTTTATACATAAAATAAGTCTAAAATAGACTAAAACCACCAACTCCCATAAATAACCCTTTACAACAAATTATTTCCCATGTATATCCCCTTTACATTCTTATAAATTTGGCACCATTAGTAATTAGGGGGTTTATTTAGCCAATATCCCCTTTAAAATAGGGATTGGCGGGCTTCACATTGTTTAAATTTAATATGGGCCGCTAATGACTCAAGTGCTATATATAGCACAACGGTTTCCATCCATTTTGGGAGACCGGTAGTCAAGGGTTCCACCCCCGTCGGCCTCCATTCTCTCTTTAGGCAGTTGGTTATACAATAAAACCAACTTCTCTCTAAAAAATAGTAAATATGAATGAATGGTCTAGCAGTGAAAGCGGCGGGTTTGTTGAGGGAGGTTATGAGTTCGAATCTCATAACATATATTTGGCTAAACCATTTTCCTTCTGAGGTGTCACGTGTTTATTTCTGGAGTATTGGAGATAATTTATTTTATCCTCCAGATCAAGCCTCCCCACTGAAGAGCTTTCGGACCTCTGAAAGTTTGACTACTCAGAAAGTAGGTGAGGGTAAAGTTCCCTCACTTTACCAATCTCCATCCATCTTGCTTTACTATGGTGCATCCCTTTCCGTCCCACTTTAAGGTATTCAACACCACCTCTTTTTGAAGATCTGATGTTTCTGTCCAGGATGACATCCTCTTGCAACACATTCAGATGCTCAGGTGCTAGGTCATCGACAGAAGGAATCTGAACATTAGCCTCTTCATCCAATATCATTGGAGGCTCGTACAACTTCAGATTTTCTACATTTACAACTGAGTAAATTTGCATATATGGAGGAAGATTAAGGCGAAAGGCATTGGTACCGATCTTTTCCAAGATCTCAAAAGGACCATATCTGATAGGCTTAAGCTTCTTACCTTCACCTTGCATCCTTTCCTTGCTAATATTTAACCAAACATGGTCACCAACCTGAAAATAATGATCTATGCGATGTTTGTCATGTCGAGCCTTGTATTTGGCTTGGATCTTCTCCAACTGAGCTTCTACTACCTGATGAATTGCTTGGACTTTTTGAATGAACTTCAAATCTTTCTCTGCATCATGATGTCCATCTTCAACATCATCTTTTCCAAAGGAAAAGTCCATTGGTGTTCTTGGCAAGTAACTGAAGCAAGTCTCAAAAGGAGACCTCTTTGTAGAAGAATGTGTTGCATGGTTGTAAGCATGTTGCACATAATAAAGATTCTCATCCTACAACTTAGGATGCTTGCTACAGTAACCTCTAAGTAGATGAACAACTATCCTGTTGACTACCTCTGTATGTCTGTCAGTCTGCAGATGGAAGGTTGTACTCTTCTTCAGCTTGGTGTCCATGAGTCCCCTCAAAGATGTCCAAAATTCCCCTAAGAACCGAGAATCTTGATCTGATACAATAGAAGTAGGTAAGTCAAAATGAACCCATACAAATTGGAAGTACATATGAGCTGTTAGTTCAACGATGACCTGTTTCTTACAAGGCATTAGAATACACATTTTGCTGAATCGATCAACAACAACATACAAATAATCATGTCCCTTCCTAGACATAGGTAAACCTCCCAAAAAGTCCATAGACACACTTTCCCATGGACGGGATGGTACAGGTAATGGTGTATACAAACCCAATTTCCTATTACTTGATTTACTGGTTGCACACATTACACATCCCTTTATATACTTTGTAACAGTTTCTTGCATACGAGGCCAATAACAATACTTCTACAATTGAACCAATGTTTTACTTACCCCGAAATGTCCTGCAATCAAAGAGTTATGTGCTTCTCAAATCACTTGTGCCTGTTCATCTTTAGGAACACATAATTTACCCAAGTGGTACAACAAGTTATCCTGCACATAGTAATATTTTTCCTCTACATGTTTACCCTGGATTAAAACTGCATATATATCCTTAAAGTTCTCATCATTAGCATATTGTTCCTAAAAACTTTCACGAACCATGGAACTATTTTTAAGGATTATCAAAGCATTCTTAACTGGAGGCCTAGAGAGCATATCTGCTACTTTGTTATGGGCACCTTTTTTATACTTAATCACCAAATGAAACTGTTGAAGAAAACCCATCCACCTAAAAAGCCTACTTTGTTGCAGTTTAGACTGTGAGTGCAAATACTGAAGTGGCTGATGATCAGTGTGGATTATAGTTTCTTTGCCCATTAAGTAGTGTTTCCATTTCTTAGCACTCTGAACTAAAGCATAAAGTTCCTTATCATAAGTGGGATAGTTACTTATTGCGCCTAAAAATGTTTCAGAGTGGTAGCAGACTGGTTTACCTCCTTGCATGAGTACAGCTCCCATGGCAAACCCACTCGCATCCGTCTCGATCTGAAATGGTTGATGTAAATCTGGTAAAGTCAGAACTGGTGCAGTGCTCAACTTTTCCTTCAAAGTGTTGAAAGCCTTTTGCTGTGGACCTCCCCACTAAAAAGTTGCCTTCATACTGGTCAATGCATGCAATGGTGATGTGATAAAAGAGAAGTTTGCAATGAACTTCCTCCAGTACTGAACTGCACCTAAAAAACTCTTGACTTCTATGATTGTACTTGGCCTAGGCCATTTCACAATACATTCGACCTTCACAGGGTCTACTTTCAATTGACCATTCCCTACGACATACCCTAGGTACACTAAGGATGTCTTAGCGAACTCGCATTTAGACATCTTTACAAAAAGTTTTTCTTTCCTTAGTACATCCAAGACTTTTTTAACATGAATTACATGATCTTCCCAAGACTTGTTGAATACAAGAATATCATCTAGGTAGACTATGACAAAATCATCAATAAAAGGACGAAAGACATCATTCATGACTCTCATGAATGTAGTTGGTGCATTACAAAGCCCGAAGGGCATAACCAACCACTTGTAAAGTCCTTGTTTTGTCTTAAAAGCAGTTTTCCAAATATCATTTCCTGCAATTTGTAGTTGATGATATCCACTACGCAAGTCTAACTTAGTGAAATAAATTGCATGTTTCAACTGATCAAGTAAATCATCAATTCTAGGAAGAGGGTACCTATTCTTTACCATTATCTTGTTCAGAGCCCTGTAGTCAATGCACATTCTCCAAGTCCCATCTTTCTTTGGAACCAACACAATAGGAGAACTGCAAGGAGATGTACTAGGATGAATAAGTCCTCTCTCAACCAACTCTTGAACCTACTTTTTGATCTCTTCATTTTGCAAGACTGATAACTGGTACATGCCAATGTTTGGAAGTGGCACATCCTGCTGCAACTGGATCTCATGTTGTATCTTTCTCTTAGGAGGCAATCCTTTTGGTTCCCGAAACAAGTCATCGTAAGTGGAAACAACTTTGACCATTTCAGCCTTATGTTTAGGATCACATCCTTTAAATGCCTCAAATGTTTCTTCCTCTTTGGCTTTTACAAGCATTAATACAAAGTTCTTACAAGAGTTGACTAACCTTTTCATTTGACCAGCATTAACTAGTGCAAGATTACTCTTTACCTTATGTGCTCATACAATGTATTCAACCTTATCTTTAAAAAGATGGTATTTGTTCTCCCCTCTATAGAAGATAGCCTGTCGATCATACAAATAGGGACTCCCAAGTACAAGACCACAAATATCTAAAGAGACTACATCAGCTTCTACCTCATCTACAAAGTTTGCAGTGATAGCAAATCTTATCTTACATTGTTTAGTTACTTGCAATTGTGCATCATTGCAAACCCATCCCAGAGGATATGGTTTTGGATGAGGTATTGTAGTCAAGTTAAGCTTTTTAACAATTTCTTCAGATATCAAGTTAACTTGAGAACCCGTATCAAATAATGTATCAACTTTAGTATGTTTGATAACAACCCGAATATGAAATAATTCATTCCTTTGCTTATCATTCTTAGGAGTAGAATCTTTACTTGTACTTGCACTTATATTAGAAGAACTTGTAGCTGATGAGAGAGATCTACCTTTTTCTTTACCTTGGATTCCAACAGCAATGATCTTTGTCTCATCGCCAAAGTTAGATCCAAGATCTTGTTGAACTATAGCAGTAGTCTTTTGCTTGTCTTTGTTTCCACCATATCTCTTTGGCCTTTTTTCAGGGTGCAACTTCCGGCACCTAGAATCATCATGCCCTTCTTTCTTGCAATGTGAGCATGTGGGTTTTTCACCCTCTTTCTTCACTGTAGCTATCTTTTTCCCCTTCCCTTTGTTTTGGGATTTGTTCTCAGACTTAGATAGCTTCTTATCAAACTTATCAATAAAAGAACACTTACCTCTTAACTCTAGGTGTGTGGCTTGAACACAGACTTTATCTAAGTTACTAGGATTCAAGACCAAAATTGAATGTCTCAGATAAGAGTGAAGACCAACTATGTACTTAAGCAACGTGTTATGGGTATACAATGGAACATTTAATGCAATAGCCTTCTTTTTTAATTCATGGGTGTAATCTTGGACAGACTGACCTTTCCCTTGCCTAAAAAGTTGCTAGCTCATCATTAGTTGTTGCATATGGCCTAGGGGATAGAATTGCTTCTTGAAAGCATTAACAAAGTCTGACCAAGTTAAATTGATTTTACCATGTTGTGAAGACCCATCCCGAATTCTACTCTCCCACCAGGTTAGAGCTGTACCTCCTAACCGAAGAGTAGCTAACTGGATCCTATCGGCATCATCTAAGAGGTTTTGGACTCTACAATAGACTTCAACCTGTTGAATCCAATCATCTAATTTTTCAACATTTAATTCCCCACAATACTTTGGTAGATCAAATTTTACATCCAATTTAATCTTAGGCTTATGTGAACTCTTGAAGAGAGAAGAAAACTCAGAATGAGTAGAAGAGGGAGAAGACGGGGAAGAAGGAGAAGAAGGAGATGGGGGTGTTTTTGGAGGCTCACGGTCACCTCCTGGTCTTTTTCCTTTGTTCTCAAGAGCTGCACGTCTTCGCATCTTGTCCTCTCTCTCATGTACTAAAACTTGTACAATGGTTTCCAAATTTTGAAGAGTCTTCTAAATACTCTTGTCTTCAGAACCTTCTCCACCACCTTTTCCTTGCATCTGTGATGGTGGATTAGTTCTTCATTTTTTGATCTCAAGATTATATTCTTCAAGCTTGCCTTTGCCTCGTTGAATCCTGGATCTTGTTAACATTCAATTCTGCAATACTAGACAAACAAAGCTCTAATACCAAACTTGATCTGATTAGGATCTATGACTATTGCATAAGAATGCTTATAGCAATTACATAAGTTAATTCAAAGCATACATAAGCGAATTAACATGATTAAAATTCTTAAATGAACAAAGCATATTAAAGATGATGATAGAAAGAAAAGAGAGCAAAATAGATAGAAGAGCAAACACAATTGATGATGGAGTTCGTCCAGATGGACTACGTCTCCGGGTCCTGCTCCAATAGGGGGACCGATCCGATTACTCCAAGAAATCAATTACAAATGTTTGCAAAAACTATTCCTTTCAAATCAATTACAAATGTTTGCAAAAACTATTCCCTTCAAGCACATCAGTATTTAACCTTCAACATGCAGGAATAACAACAAACTCTTCAACATAGCATCTCCTTCCCATCACCTGGATACCTCAAAAAGGCCTACTACCCCCTTTTATACATAAAATAAGTCTAAAATAGACTAAAACCACCAACTCCCATAAATAACCCTTTACAACAAATTATTTCCCGTGTATATCCCCTTTACATTCTTATAAATTTGGCACCATTAGTAATTAGGGGGTTTATTTAGCCAATATCCCCTTTGAAATAGGGATTGGCGAGCTTCACATTGTTTAAATTTCATATGGGCCGCTAATGATTCAAGTGTTATTTATAGCACAATGGTTTCCATCCATTTTGGGAGTCCGGTAGTCAAGGGTTCCACCCCCGTCGGCCTCCATTCTCTCTTTGGGTAGTTGGTTATACAATAAAACCAACTTCTCTCTAAAAAATAGTAAATGTGAATGAATGGTCTAGTGGTGAAAGCGGTGGGTTTGTTGAGGGAGGTTATGAGTTCAAATCTCATAACATATATTTTGCTAAACCATTTTCCTTCTAAGGTGTCACGTGTTTATTTCTGGAGTATTGGAGATAATTTATTTTATCCCCCGGATCAAGGATGGCCCTGCTCTTCAAATGTGCAAGCAATCCGCCAGCAAGAGCAGCAGTGATCCCTATCAAGATTGTTAATGAACATGATTTCATCTCCATTACCTCTATTTTTGTGCATGTTTAATCTTTCCATAAGTCCCTTTAAGGCAAAATAAAGTACATTAAAGTCATCATTGATCCCTCTTGTTTTGATCTTTGTATGTCAAAGTGTTCTCCTTGAACTTCCAGCTTGAACTTGTGTGTTGTTCATTGGTTCATTGGTTCATTGGTTCATTAGTTCAAGGTTCATCCTGTGTACGTATGTGTCGAATCATTGTTAAAGCAAAATTTGAAGTGTGCAGGAGAATTTTCAATGATGAATGAACTTGAATCATGGAACCCTTCATCAAGGTTTGGAGGTTCGTAAGTTCAAAGTTCATGGAGCAAATAAATGAATGACGGGTGATAGTGAATGAAAAGAAAGGATGAGGATAAAAGGGAATATTTTCAAAATCCTGGGAACTTTAAATTTTACAAATAAAAAAGTTTCCATAAACTGGAAGTAATCAATATATGATAGGCGCCTTGAGCGAGGTGATTTGTAATCAATGCAAGTGTCGGAATTATGTCATTTCAGCACAAACTCAGCACAAGTGGATTTGATGTTTGAAGTATGTTGCTCATAAAGCCGGATTTCAGCCTTTTATAGACTTCAAATGATTTGTTTCTTCATTGAGAAGCTAAAATTAGAAAGATAAGAGTTTGGCACTGAAGGTAATAAGCTCTATTCTTCAAGCTTAGCAGGAATTCGATTGTATGAAATGTGAGTTCCCAAATTTCAATTCGCCTCTGTAATTTCTTTGTCTCAGAAGAAAATTGGTTGAATTTCCTACTTTTGGTTTAGTAGGGTATATCTCTTTAGTTTTTGTTTGGGGATACTTCATTAGCTAAGGCAAACCTAAGAGATTTCTTAGAGAGAGCTAAAAACCCAAAAGACTCCCCAATGATGGAGAAAATTGTAAACAATGGACTTATAGAAGTTGTCGCTTTTCCTATGGTTGTGCAATGTCTTAAATTAGTGTTGGAATTCATGAATAGATATGACCTAGAATATAGATGCATTAGGTCTATAGATGGAGGCGCATTATTGAATATCAATAGGGAAACCATAATGGCTGTAATGAAAATTCCCCCAAAAGAACCCTATGAAGACTACACAATAACCTCATCCTACGGCTTTTTCTCTGAGAAAAAGGCCACATACAGAAGCGTCATTGCTAGGAATTGGTTGTCGAAATTTCAAAAGGGAGGTTCAAGGCTGCATAAGCCATTAACAAGAGAACACCTAATTAGACAAGTCAGTGATATTGTAAATCTCTTGCACAGGGCAAAGGGTAGTCAACAAGCATTTTTCTGGGAGGATTGGATGTATTTCTTCTTTCAGGTGCTTTTAAATGGAGAACATTATTTGGATTGGGTAGAACTTATTGCAGAAAGAATTAATGAAGGTTTGAGCAATTTCTTTGGAAACTAAAGTTTTTATATGTCTTCATATTTGTTTTACTATTTGGCTTGTATAAGACCCTAGCCGGGACTACATCATGAACCATTAGTAGAAGGGATGAATATTTATGACTATCATCCTCACTTACAGTTGCAAAGATGTCATGAAAATTTTAAGAGGGTGAATGATGTGTTTATAGGTAGACTGGTTCATGATGTATAGGGAAATATAAACAAAAGGCTAACAGACGAAGCCATGCAGCTGATAAGTACCTACGGCAATTATTCTATTCAGTTTCCTCGGTTTACATATATAAGAGTGGGACGATTTGAAGGCGAACCTTTTAGACTATCATGATATGAATTGGACCACTTTGTGTTAATAGAGGTTTGCAGGTAGTTGGCTCACATTGATAAAAAGACAATAGCGAAGAAAAACTCAAGAGTTTCTTTCCCTATTGAGTTAGGGTATTATATTTGCAAAACAACATTTGATGCATTGAACCTGGAAGCGGATTTCAAAAAACTTAACTTGCAGTATTATATAGCCCGCACAAACTTTGATAGTAAAGGGTATGCAACGACACGTTTGAGTCTTAGACTTGATTTCTCTCATATTCCCCAGTTAGAAGATTTCTGGGAAGACTGCTATGATGAATTTGAAGTTAGAAAGAGAATGTGGTCCTGATTCACGGTGAGTTAGATTGTCTCTATGCAGTTGGAAATGAATGTTTATGGGATTACAGAAGAAGGAGAAAATGATGTAATGGATCCACTGTATGTAGAGAAGGTTCAAGGCCACCCTATTTTGGAGATAGATTGGGAAAAAGATGAAGAAGATCAACTCTGGCACAAAACATTTCCTATAATCCGAAGGATTGAAAGATGGTTGATAGAGCAAAGGACTGGAAAAATGATTGTCAATGAACCTTCTTCACAGGCCCCAAGTATTTCATCTAATAAACATGTTCAATCTTGTGATGTAGGTGCTATTAGAGTTAAATTTGAAGGAGTAAATACTAGGAAATCAAAGAAATCCCTCATAAGCCAACTACCTGCTCGTACCACTCGGTCCATGACCAGAAGTAAAAGCAGAGGAGGTTAGGATAATACTGCGATGGTTGATTTAGAAACATCTCAAGAGGGTGAAGGCACAATGGCAAGGTTGAATCAGGAACCAACAGCTTTGGAGATTATTGATGCAGAAAAATCATCTGAGGAGGTTCAAGACCCTACAAATTCAATGGTGGTAATGAATGTGGTAAAAGATCAGGTCCCAACGGACAAAAGTACAGCAATTTATACTCCACAATGGCTAGAAACTTCTTTCAGCAACAAAAAGAGAAATGTGATCTCGGCTTCAATACCAATTGAAGATATGGTGAGCAAGTGCCTCGGCATAAACCCCAAGTCTAAGAAGTAGAAAACTGTTTCAAGAATGGATTTTGATCCAGATACAAGGAATTGGACAGCAGAGGTAGCTCGCCTCATGAATAATGAAGAAGTGGAGAACCCCACAACCAAAGACTTCACTATTGAGAAAATCAATCTCGGAAATGCTTCAAGGGCCACAGATGTGCATCACTTAGAAGCTTCCACCAAAAAGATCATTACTAGAACCTGGAAAGAAGAAAATGATAAGCAGAAATTGAAGCAGACAAAAAAGTTGATGGCCAAATACATTAATGCTATCCATAATCCCAGTCCTCAATCAATTTCCTAGTTGCCTACATCTTTCGATCCTAAATCCCCAATCAACTAGAAAATGTTGAGCCAGATTTAGAGGAGAAAAATGATAACTGAAGTATTTCTGGAATGGTTGTATGGAATAATTCAAGTAGCTACAGGCTATATCAAGGATTTGAGTAAGGTATATAATGATGCTATGATGGTGATTCGAGAGTTAGAGATAGAGATTTCCTCTTGGAAGAAAGAAGAAGCAAAATGGTCAGCAGTGATTGCTCAAATGAGTGAGGTTCAAAACTACAGCGTAATGAGGTTTCTGGCAGAGAAGACAGTACCTGGGTTGGACGAAAATGTATTGTATGTGTGCAGAAAGAATATTGAATGGTAGAACTCAATCATGAAACAGGGGTATGAAGAATTCACCAAATTGTTGAAAGACTTAACAGAGCTTACCTTGTCAATGAGAAAAGATCTAAGGTGCATTGACGTCAAATTTTTCAAAAGATGATGGAAAAACCATGCAGACTACATATTACATAATTCAATTCTTCAGGAAAAATATTGATTACGTAAAATATGTAAAGACATTGATAACTGAATATTTTTCCAGAACTGCGAAAAATAGAGTCTCTGTTAGCTCTCTACATCAATGGCCTGGACAATCACGCAAATAAGGTGGCGCATGTTAGGTGGGACAAATAATTTTGGAAGCAACTAATTACCCACATTGGGCTACTGAACTTTGCAATTATTCAGAACTTCTATGCGGCTCACCTGGAATGAAAACGTGTTGTTGTTGCAACACAAAATCAGCTCGGGAGCTCCACGTCATCATAACACCTTTCATCGTGCCAGCAAATTTCAATTTCCTGATTCAACATCTGTAGTCATGTCTTGAAATAGTTTTAGTTATGAACAAACTAAATTTTACTTTAGAATAGAGTTAACTCTGGTTTAAAAAAGACAGTTAGCCTTTATTGGCTATATATATGTTTTTGAAAGACTTTGAGAAGGTTCGAGAATTTTTGAGGGGCTCATAGACCTTATTATATTTTTTTTGATATGTGATGTTTTGAATAAGACATTTTATCTGTGAATGAAATGAATGAATGGTTATCATAGGCTTAAATCTGTGTGTTTAAGTTGTTGTCAATAAATTTATGTGTGAATTTATATTTCAATGTGATAATTGTTTTGCTTCTAAAGTTCATCATATATGTGAATGAAGTTTGTTGGTTTATGAGTTCATTCTAATTAATCTTGCTAGGAGAAAGAAAAGTCTATGTGCTTTGTGTATGTGAAATCAATTACTTTTAAGAAAAATCACATTCATGACATGTGTATGTGTGGATGGCAATCGCCTTTAGTACTTTCTAGTAAAAAGTATATCTATGAGTTTCTTTTTTGTTAAGTTTATTCATTGAATATCATATAGGGAGTTGAACCTTAATTTAGAGGGAAATGTTTATAGTTTACCCAACTAATTGGTTAATGATTTGATCCTAAGAAAGGATTACAGAGTCATACATATAAATTATCATTGAGGACAAATCTGTTAACCAACAGATTTTTGGTGACTCTGCTGGGGAAATGAATTGAGTCAAGATCAGTCGCTCGTAGATGGGAACAATGAGTTACCCCATTAAGTTATATTTCTTATTGTGCAATATGTTCTATTAAGGAAAATAGGGAGATATAGTTGTCTTTTACTGCAGCAGACTGGAATTCAGAAGGTACACAAGATCTTTGAGGAGAGAAGGGGTTATAGATCTCGTTTTTCAAGAATTACAAAATTAAAATTTTGCATTCAACCCTACTCGTGCTCAGCGAGAAATAATTAGACCTCCATCCCCTCCTAAAACCCCTACATCTCCTACTTGCCAATCTTTAATCTTGCATGGTACTGTCTTGCCCATTGTTATCAATCTTACACCTTTTACTCTTCCAATGGCTCAACCTTGGTGTGTAGTTGTAGGACCCCTAAATTTTGGGGCTAACTTGAATGCCTTACCCAAAGGAGCAAAAGACAATTTGTCGAAGTTCAATGGAGATGGTAAAACATCAATAAATGAATGTTTAAATGCTTTTAATGTAGCATGTGGAGTATTAGGTGTTCAACATGAAGATGTGGTTGTGAGACTTTTTGTACAAACCTTAACTGATGATGTGGCATAATGGTTCTATCATTTACCCAATGGTTCAATCATTAATTGGGATAATATGATATCAATATTTGAAGCCAGGTTCAAAAGTGATGAAGACGAGCATTCTCTTCTTGCTCAAGTGACTCAATTAAAAAAAGAAATAAATGAACCCATGAGGGAGTTTGTGGCCAAATACAACAAAATAATTAATAAGATCCCAGCAAACAAAAGGCCCTCTAATGATAATCATAAATGTGTTTTTCTTAACTCAATGCCTCCTTATATAGGCTTTCATCTCAGGAGACAGAGGGTAGCAGATTTGGTAGCGGCCCAAACAATAGCTATTGAATTAGAGGATGATTTAATCACAACTAGCAAATGGAAGAAAGAAGTTCAAATACCAAATTCTCAACCCTCTACTTCCTCTAATTCGATGTTACAAAGATTGGTCAATGATGTTATCACATTAAAAAGACAATTGCCAAAGGCTAATGCCTCTTTTCAGCAGCCTTATCAATATATTCCTAGAAGAAATTTTAATCAGCCATTGAACACTGCTAATAAAGCATTACAACTCCCACCTACACAGCAAAGGCTTGCAATTGAACATCCTCCCAGAAAAGGCAACATGTGTGTCTTTCATTTGACTAATGATCATGATGGAGGCTCTTGTCTAGAAATGATGTGCTATATGCAGATGGCTAACACAAGAGAAATGGTGGAAGAGATTGTAGAATATGGAAGGAATCCTGAGCAACCTGAAGACTCTAGAATCCACTTCTTCGAGTATGAATCAGATTCAGAAAGAGGAGGTGATATATTGGTTGCCTTGGAAGATCCTTCATGTGTTGTATTGACTAGAAATCAACGCAATATGAGATCCACAAGCGATGCAGCTTCCTCGAAACTATCAATAAAAGGTAAGGAACTTCAAGCCCGAACCCCTGTTGGTAGTTCAAAGGTTTCAAAGGTGCAAGTTTTAAAGAGGCCCAATCCTGATGTCTCATTCGATATTGTTGAATTTTGTAAGTCATCAAGAATCCAAATATCCCTTGCTGAAAATCCTAGGTTGAACCCTAAAGAGCTAGATAAACTAATTAAATATGTTAAAGGAGTTGATCCTTAGGTTGACTCTAGTAGTCAACAATCCCTTACTGTTGAATCTTTTAATGTTGAGCTTCCCGCTTCAATGTTTGAGTCAACAGTGTCTGCACTCGAATTAACTGCTAATGAGTCTAATGACTCTCCTCATTCTATGTGTCTTTCTTTATTAATGGTCACAAGCTCAATAATTGAATTATAGACTCTGGTGCATCTGATAATATCATGCCTACTGTCATAGCTAAAGCTTTGGGCATATCCCTCACTAAGACATTTGGTAGATGCTACTCTATGGACTCAAGACAAATCCCTTTGCTTGGTCAAATTAAAGATGCACAAGTTTCCCTCACAGCTCATCCTAGTAAAAGGGTGAAACTAACTATTCTTGTAGCTGATATACTCGCTAGTTATGGCATGTTGTTAAGTAGAACCTTTTGCAAAGTTTTGGTGGAGAGATTAAAATGGACTAGTCACAAGCAATTATTCCAGTGGGAAAACAAAAGGTGGAACTACTACCTGAGACAAAGGCCAAGTTTACTGTGCTCCCCTCTATGGATCCTAAGTCTCAAATACTGTATCAGGAGTGTGATTTTGGTAATTACATGATCTTTTCTAGAAATGAAGAAGAAAAACTAGTACTGGAACCTAATTGCTCTGAAAGTCTCTGGGTCCTGGAATTTGATGGCAGTTGTTCATCAGTAGGTTTAGGAGCAAGAGTAGTTCTAATTTCTCCTAAAAATGAAAAGTTTCCTTTTTCTTTTAAATTGGAATTCAAGAATACTAATGATATAGCAAAATATGAAGCTTTGTTATTGGGGTTGGAGGAAGCTAAAAAGAAAGGGATAAAGATGCTTCAAGTTAAAGGGAATGTTGAGCTAATTGTTAAGAAAGAGGTATTTTTAATGTGAAAAATGAAATACTAAAGCATTATATAAATAGGGTCTGGGATTAGATAGAAAGTTTTGATGCATTTTTAATTGAGGCAATTCCTAGAGATCAGAATACTTGAGCTAATTCGCTAGTTGTATCAGCTTCCCTTTTGCTTCCTCATCTTGATTTTAAGGAGGAAACATATAGGATTGAGGTGGTTTATCATCCTAATGTGCCCAATAATTCTGATTTTTGGTAGGTATTTGAAAGTGACAAACAAATTGATAATTTTCTACAAAGTGTAGGAATGTTCATGACAACCTTCTTTGATGGTTATGGCTCTGAATGTAAGGAATTTTGTCTTGACCCATGGGATAATCCTGATAAAGACGTTATTTAATTAAAAGGGAACAAAATTACCAAGGGTCTAGTGTCCCTTGAACAATTGTTTGATCATCATGATAGGTATACTGGAAGTAAAAATATTCTAGATTCCAGTGAATCAAGGGATCATGAAAAGGTGAATATAGGGGATGAGGCTAACCCACAGTTTGTTAATCTAGGAAAGTGTTGCACACCTAAATAAAAGCATAGGTTTATTAATCTCTTGCTAGACTTTAAAGATGTCTTTGCTTGGTCCTATGATGACTTAAATAATTTTAGAGAAGGTCAATTTCAGTATCATATTCCTTTGAAACCAGGAGCAACACCTTTTAGGTAGAAGTTGAGAAACTATAATCCCAAGGTTGCAGATGTTATTTTTAAAGAAGTGCACAAGATGTTAAAGGCCAAAATCATATATCCAATCCATCATTCAACTTGGGTATCAAATATTGTTCCTGTGAGGAAAAGGAGTGGGGAAATTCGGATCTGTGTAGATTTTAGAAACCTGAATCGGTCAAGTCTGAAAGATAATTATCCTCGTCTTGTCATGGAACATATTTTGCAAACAGTTGTTGAATCTGAAATGATGTCTATGTTAGATGGGTTTTCTGATTATAATCAGATAAGAGAAGCCAAGGAGGATGAGCATAAAATTTCCTTTACAACCCAATTGGGAACCTTTGCATACAATTGTATGCCATTCAGCCTAATTAATGTTGGTGCAACATTCCAAAGAGAAATGAACTTGTCTTTTGGTCATTTAAAAGATAAGATAATCATTATCTATTTGGATGATTTGACTGTTTTCTCCAAAAGAAGAAAGCATCATATGAGGGATTTGAAAGTTGTTTTATAGAGATGTAGAGACCATGGGATATCTTTGAACCCCAAGAAATATGTTTTCTATGTCACAAAAGGGAAGTTACTGGGGCATCTTGTCTCAAGAGATGGCACTAAGATGGATCCAGATAGACTAAGGGCCTTTCAGTAGTTGAGTCTTCCATCTACTAGAAGTGGTGTTAAATCCTTCTTTGGACAGGTGAATTTTCTCAGAATATTTGTGCCAGGCTTCACTGAGATTACAAAACACATAGTGGGAATGATGAGTAAAAATCAGATATTTAGGTGGAATGAAGAAGCAAAGAAATCCTTTGAAGCTATGAAGAAAGCAATAGCACAAGTGTCTTCTTTCATAACTCTAGACTTTTGGAAGGATTTTATCATCTATTGTTTTGCCTCCAAGCATATGATGTCTTGTATACTTTGTTACAAAGAGATGATCAAAATGCAGAATTTTTCATTGCTTTCGTGAGTGTGCCTCTTAAGAAGCAAGAGCTTAAATATTCCTTGGTAGAAAAATAAGCTTTTTCTATAGTCAAAGCGGTTAAACATTTTAGATATTACATCTTGCATTCTCATTCTATTGTTTATGTACCTAATCCTAGATGAGAAAAGTATTTTGAGTCGGTAGGATGTAGGGATGAATAGTCAAGCTACTTGGGTTTTTAAAATACAAGAATTTGATCTTGATATTAAGCCAACAAAACTAGTTTGAGGTCAAGGATTATATCGGTTGATATAAGAGAACAAAGAAAATGAAAATGAAGAGTTACCAACCGCTCTATTAGTCATCCTACAAGATTTGTGGTTCATGGACTTAGCTCATTACCTGACATATGGAGAATGTCCAAATCATTAACCCCAAGAGAGAAGAGGAACCTGAGGTTGAAGGCAGTGAAATATGTGATCTTTGATGATGTGTTCTATAAGAAAGGCATAGATAGAACCTTTTTGAGGTGTGTAGATAAAGAGCATCAAGAGAAACTCTTCAAAGCGTTCCATAATTAGGCTTGTGGTGGTCATTACTCATCTGCAGTCACAGATTTTAAAATTCCAAGGAATTGTTACTATTGGTCAGGTATGTTCAGGGATGCATACAAATGGGTAGCCCATTGTGAGAAATGCAAGTTGATCTTTGGGAGACCATAGCTGGTGGCATTACCACTAAGTCATGTGGTTGTCGATGAACCCTTCAAGCAATGGGGTTTGAATTTCATTGGACCTCTCATTCCTAATTCTAGCATAGGGCACACCCATATTCTGACAGCTACTAATTATTTCACTAAGTGGGTGGAGGCGATTCCAGTGAAGAAAACAACTTCTAAGGTTGTGTGCAATTTCCTCAAAGAAAACATATTGGTGTATTTTGGTGTTCCTTAGAAGATTGTGACGAATAATGACACTTGTTTCTCTTCATTAGAGCTAGCCATGTTTTTCTACAATCATAGTATCTCACTCTCCCATTCATCGGATTACTATCCACAAGGGAACGAACAAGCAGAGTCCAGCAATAAGAATTTGATAGCTATAACGAAGAAGTTGGTGAGTGAAAATGCTAAGGATTGGCATAAAAATCTCTATGAGGTACTCTAGGCTGATAGAACATCACCTAAAAGGGTAATAGGTATGGTACCCTTTGAATTAGTATATGGAATACGAGCTCAATTGTCTCTTCCTTTGGAGCTATCTATAGCCAAGTTACAGAAGTTGATTGAGGATTAGTACTTTCAAGACTCCCTAGAGAAGAGGATAATGTACCTTACTAAGATAGAAGAAAGGAGTGACCTTGTGGATCGCATCAAAACTCATCAGGCTTGAGTTAATAAGATATTTGATTAGAAAACTAGACCAAGGAAGTTCATGCAAGGAGATCAGGTGTTGCTATGGGATAAAAGGAGAGAACCTAAAGGAGCTCATGGGAAATTTGACTCTGTCTGGAAAGGACCATTAAGAATCCACCAAGTATTGGGACCAAACTCTTTTAAATTAGAATATCCTCATGGAACAATTATGCCCTTGTCCTATAATGGGCAGGATCTAAAGTTCTAGTAATTATAAAACAAGAGTTCCTTGTTCTTGTACATAGTTCCATTTTTGTGGTTTGTTGTTACTGGTTTTGTTTTTGTCATTTTGGTTTATTCTGGTCTCTTCTCTATATTCTTAAATTGTTTGTAACCAGAGATTCTAAGTTCCTCTCCTGGTCCTTCACAATCCCAATCCCCAATCAGAGCAGATTGTTACCTCTTTTTTTGTGCATGTTTAATGTAAGTCTCTATAAGGAAAAATAAAGTACATTGAAGTTATCATTGACCCCTCCTGTTTTGACCTTTGTATGTCAAAGTGTTCTCCTTGAATTTCTGGCTTGAACTTGTGTGTTGTTCATTAGCTCATTAGTTCAAGGCTTATCCTATGTGCGTATGTGACGAGTCATTGTTAAAGCAAAACTTAAGTGTGCAGGAGAATTTTCAACGATGAATGAACTTGAACCGTTGAACCCTTCATCACGGCTCAGGGGTTTGTAAGTTCAAAGTTCATGGAGCAAATAAATGAATGACGAGTAGTAGTGAATGAAAAGAAAGGATGATGATAAAGGGAAATATTATGGGAATCCCAAGAACTTTAAATTTTAAAAATAAAAAAGTTTCCATAAACGGGAAGTAATCAGTATATGATAGGCGCCTTGAGCGGGGTGATTTGTAATCAATGCAAGTGTCAAAATTATGTCATTTAAGTATAAACTTAGCATGAGTGGATTTGATGTTTGAAGTATATTGCTCATAAAGCCAGATTTTAGCCTTTTATAGACTTCAAATGATTTGTTTCTTCATTGAGAAGCTAAAATTAGAAAGATAAGAGCTCGACATTGAAGGTAATTATCTATGTTCTTCAAGCTTAGCAGGAAATTGATTGTATGAAAGGTGAGTTCCCAAATTTCCTGCCACCTCTGTAATTTCTTTGTCTCGGAAGAAAATTGGTTGAATTTCTTGTTTTTTGTTTAGTAGGGTATATCTCTTTAGTTTTTGTTTATACAAGTTGCTGCGATGAGGCCTGTGTGTCCCAAATTAGGGCTGAGTTTTGTTCTTGTATGTTCCCTACTAGAATTTGGGGATACTTCATTAGCTCAGGAAAACCTGGAAGATTTCTTAGAGAGAGCTAAAAACCCAAAAGACTCCCCAATGATGGAGAAAATTGTAAATAATGGACTTATAGAAGTTGTCGTTTCTCCTACGGTTCTGCATGATGGTATGATGAAAGAACAAGGATTTGGTCAACTACAGAGGGGGGGGGTGAATCAGTAGACAGAAAAACTGATAAAACTTCACCAATCTCTAAATAAATCTCTAAAAGTAAACTTAGAACTATTAATGCAATATCTCTGTCAAGGTTAAAATTGTCAAGCTAAATTAGTTTGTTGTTACAACAAATTAGTAGTAAACAACTTGTAACTCACAAACATCCAAATGCTTTTACTGATATAAGTAAAACTTCATTTTATATTGTTGTTGGTTATCATGACTTATCAAAGTGGATTAAGTAGTTAAGAAAATCAACCATAATAAAACATAACCACAAAAACATTTACCACTTGACACAATATTTTTGACATGGAAACCCAAATGGGAAAAACCACGGTGAGATGGAACTCACAAGATAACTATCTGAACTCTTCTGAAGTTCACCCTGTTAGGAGCCAAGCCTGTTAAATCTTTACAAAAAGTCATGTTAAGAACTGATCCTTTTAGGAACCACCCAGTTAAGGGATTGACTATAATTCCTTGTTAGAAGCAATAATTTGTGAGGAGTAACATTTGTAAAGGATTTAGAATCCAAGCTAATGGATCACCTTGTTAGAGGATCTGAATAACACCAAGCTTGTTAGAGCTTACCCGATTAGGGGATTTAACTGTTGTAATTGTTAGAAAACAACAAGAGTTTGTTGATCTATTTGAATAGCACTACACTTGCTTGTTCAAATCATTTTCATGCTCCTATTTGCCTTTACTCAAAATGCAGATACATCATCCGGTTCAGCAACCACACACTCAATTCAACTTTGCCAATACACTAAAACTAAAACAACTCATCGACCTTATAAACAAATTAATTAGGTCGGTAACACAACAAAAACCTAATTCTCATAGAGATTACAAACAATTTGGTTCAGGTATGACCATTGGATTACATAGCAATCTCTACACATCATTCAAGAAAGCCTCGACCGCTCCTTGATCACCGCTTCATCAAACTTAGTAACCCATCATGCACTTTGCATTATATGCAGTATACTTGCTCATTCCCAAGACAAAAACTGTTACCTCAATGCACCAAAATCACTTTGAAACTCTCTTCATACAATATGCATACATGTCATAATCATTACTGCTCACCATCAGATCATAAACCAATATAACTAATTTACCAAACTTAATCGGTTAGGGTTTATCAAAACGACGGGTAGGGTTTACCGGTTCAACTCTCTAATACTTAGCAATATTGGTTCACTCCACAAACTTACCTATTGATTACAATTCCTTTCACACACTCTTTCTACCAGTTACAAAACATCATTACAACAATAGCATTATCGTTTTAATTGACATCAATGACAACATAACATTTCATTAATGCAATCTTCATGCAAATGCCAACAATCTCCCCCTTTGGCATTGATGGCAATACAAATATCAATACCATTGATTGTTGTGATTGTGAATAGGAATCCTAGTTTACATTTTACCATGTACTCTCCTTGTCTTCAGCTTGTCTTCAGTTACTAGTTGGTTGTACATCTTAACTCTGTCAATCATACAATTCTTCTTCCAATAATCACGTAGTGCTTCTCCCCCTTTGACAACAATGCCAAATTGAAAGTAAAACATGCAATGTAAATATTCACTGTTCAGCATCAACAACCTACAACTTGATGCTCCCCCTGTGGATTAACTCCACTTCTACACCAGTCCTGTTGTAAAATTATGCAAGTAGGTATGGGACTGATGTAATCTACATCATGCTCAATTTACCTCATGAAGGGGTACAACCCCTAGCTGACTTCTAAGATACTCAAAAGTAGTCTTAGACAGAGGTTTAGTAAAGATATATGCAAGTTGCTCCTTGGTAAAAACATGATCTAAGATCACATCTTTACTCTGCACTTTTTCCCTCAAGAAATGATACTTTAATTCAATATGCTTGGTTCGTGCATGCAAGACAGGGTTCTTTGAAATATTTATGGCACCGATATTGTCACATAAGATCTTTACAGATTCTGTAAACTTCATCTTAAAACCTTCCAAAATGTGCCTCATCCAGATAGCCTGGGTACAATTCATATAAGCTGCAACATACTCAGCTTTAGCAATAAACTAAAAAATACAACTCTACTTTTTGCTACTCCATGAAACAAGTCTTCCTCCAAGAAAGAATGCTCTAGTACTAGTTGATGGCATGATGAAACAACAAGGATTCAGTCAACTACATTACCTACCCAATCTGCATCTATGTACACCTTCAAGTCAAAATTTCCTTCATATGGATACCATAATCCATAGTCAATAGTACCTTTCAAATATCTGAAAATCCTCTTGGTTTCTATCAAATGTGTTTCCTTCAGATTCTTCTAAAATCTAGCAACTAGACCAACTACGTGAGCTATATTCAGTCTGTTGTGAGCAACATAGTGCAATTTTCTAATCATTAACATGTACTCTTTCTCATCAATAGATGTGGCATCATCTTCCTTAGACAACTTACAACTTGTAACCATTGGTGTCCCAACTAGTTTGCAGTCACTCATACCAAATGTCTTTAATACCTCCTTCACATACTTAGACTGTGTAATGAAAATACCACTCTTCATTTGTTGTATTTGCAAACCTATGAAAAATTTTATCTCTCCAACTAGAGACATTTCAAACTCACTTTTCATTTCATTTGCAAAGTCATTGCTCATGTCATCATTCCCTCCAAATATGATATCATCTACAAACGCTTCACTAACCAGTATCTTATCTCCTTCATATTTGAGATATATGTTGCTATCTTCACTGGTTCTTTGAAAAAATATCTTCATCAGGTGTGAATGAAGCCTTTCATACCATGCTCTTGGTGCTTGCTTTAATCTATATAGTGACTTGTGCAAATTGCATACCATGTCCTTCTTGTCAGTTAAAGCATAACCATCTGGCTGCTCAATGTATACTTCCTCTTCCAGTATTCCATTCAAAAATATAGATTCCATATCCATCCGATATACTTTGAATCCTTTATGAGTTGTAAAAGCCAATAAAGTTTTGACACCTTCCAATCTAGCCACTGGTGCAAAAATCTCACCATAATCTTCTCCTTTTCTTGTGCATAACCTTTGCAAACCAATCTAGCTTTGTTGCGAACTACAACACCATCTTCATTCAATTGTTCCTTAAAACCCACTTAGTACCTATCACATTTTTATTTACCGGTTGTGGTACTAGAGTCCAAGTGTTATTCTTCTCAATTTTTTCAAGCTCCTCCTCCATAGCTTTAACCCAATGATCATCACCAAATGCTTCCTTAGCAGTTATAGGCTCAATAGTGGAGATCATGCAAGAATTTTCTCTGATTCTTCTTCTGGTTAGCACTCCAGCATCCTTATCTCCAATAATCTGCTCAGGATTGTGATTGAGTCTCACATACCCTGGAATAACATGATCATTATCTTCAGGTTCATCTTCATTATCATCATCTTCTTTTGAATCTACCTATTCCAGTTGAACTGGTACATCAGTATTTGCTTTACTGGTTTTAGGTTTCACAAGTTCTGGTTCCAAAAATAAGATGCAAGGGTCTTCATCCTTTTTCTTCACACAGGTTTTCCCTAAGACTTTAGGATACTCATCCACTCGAACATCAGCACTCTCTATGATTCTCTGTGTCCGGTTGTTAAAACACTTGTAAGCCTTACTCTTGGTGGAATAACCAAGAAATATACCTTCATCACTTTTAGCCTCAAACTTGCTAATATAGTCACCTCTCTTAATAAAACATTTTCTACCAAATATCTTGAAATAACCAACATTAGGTGATCTACCATACTAGTATTCATAAGGAGTCTTGTCCTTACCTTTTTTTACCAAAATATTGTTCATTGTGTAGACAATTGTGCTGACAGCTTCTCTCCAAAAAGTGTTTGCTACACCTCCTTGTATCAACATCATCCTAGAAGATTCAACAAATGACCGGTTGTTTCTCTCTACAATAACATTCTGCTATGGTATCCTTGGTGCAGAAAGTTGTCGTTGATACCATTCTCTTCACAATATCTAGTGAATTCCTCAAAAGTGAATTATCCACCTTGATCAGTCCTCATCACTTTATCTTATTTCCACTCTCCTTTTCAACTAAGGCCTTGAATGCCTTGAACTTAACAAATGTCTCTATTTTATCCTTCAAGAATGTGACCCACATCATCCTTGAGCAATCATTAGTGAAGATCATGAAATATATATCACCTTGAATACTTTTAGTCCTTATTAGTCCACATAGGTCTATATGAACCAAATCTAACAGATGCTCTACTCAAAAAGACTTGCTCTTGAAATTTGAGGATGTCATCTTTCCCAACGAACATTCCTTACATAGAGAATTAACTGGTTTGTCCAACTGAGGCAAACCTCTCACTGTCTTTGACTTACTCACTTTAACAATGTTATCAAAATTCAAATGACAAAATCTCCTATGCCAAAGCCAACTTTCATCAACTTTAGCAATTAAACAGTTGTTGACTTTAGGATTTAGGTGAAACGGGGTACCTTTAGTGTGCTTGCCGATTGCAATCAGTTCACCTTTGCTCCCATAGATTTTGCACATACCATTCTTAAACTCCAATGGATATCCTTTGTCATTGAGTTGTGCAACATTCAAAAGATTGTGCTTTAGACCTTCAACCCAGTAGACATCATTTGCACTGCTCTTTCCATTAAGAGAAATAGTTCCCTTGCCTTTAACCATGCAGGGTGAGTCATTACCAAATCTTACAACGCCGCCATCAAATTCCTTCAAAGAAAGAAATTTTCTCCGGTCACTGGTCATGTGATGTGAACAACCACTATCAATTATCCAATCATCAGAATTATCCATGAGTGAAACTAAAGCCTTTAGATCAGATGTTTCTTCTTTAATGGCTACAAACACAATGTCTTCATTAGCATCACCATCATATTCCTCATCAGTGATACCACCATCAACTACAATAAGACAATCTATTTTTCCTTTTTCCTTGTACTTATTGAATTTCTCTCGCTTGTGCTCATTATCACCATTAGGACAGTTAATAGTTGTGTGTCCAATCTTGTTGCATGCAAAATATTTCAAAGGTAATTTACCTCTATATTTGTTGGTTCCTCTAGGCAGTCGCTTGGCCAACAATACTTCAAGCTCAACCAAACTGTCTTCATCATCAACTTCTCTACTGGATCTAGATTCATAACTATGACTGACATCTCTACTTTTCCTCATAGATGGGTTAGAAATAGAAGCTCTAAATGCTGATTCAGATTTCTGAACACTACCATCATAACCATTTAATTCAAAAGCAGTAAGCTTACCAATGATGGAGTCTAGGGTTACCTTGGTTTTGTCAATAGATTTCAACTCTTGAATGGCTACAACTTGAATAGCATAGAGCGGTAGCAGGGTTCTCAACACCTTACTAACATCATCCATTTTACTACTAGCACTCTTGATCTCACCAACTATCTCTTTTATCCTCTGACCATACTGTTGGATATTCTCACCTTCAGCCATCTCTAGTCATCAAACTTTCCTCTTAGACTCTCTTCCTTGGCAATCTTCACATGTTCATCACCACTATAAATCTCTTCAAGTTTCTTTCATGCCTCATATGTAGTCTTCAGACCATGAACATCAACATATTCAGCATCAGATAAAGAACTGATAAAAGCCTCCAGTGCTTGATTGTTTTCTTGTTGCTCTTTCTTCTGATCATCAACCATAATCCTAGTAGGTGCAACATATTGAGTATTAACATGTTCCCATTATTGATTTCCAAGACTCTTGATATAAATTTTTATTATATCACTCCATATCCTATAGTTCTCTTTGTTAAACTTTGGACCTTCCTTCTTCATCATGTTCTACAAGATCTTTACCTCAATTTGTTAGGCTTAGACCTTAGAGGACCTGAGATGCTCTGATACCAATTGATGGTATGATGAAAGAACAAGGATCCGGTCAAGTACAAAGAGGGGGGGTGAATTAGTAGATAGAAAAACTGATAAAACTTCACCAATCTCTAAATCAATCTCTCAAAGTAAACTTAGAACTATTAATGCAATATCTCTGTCAAGGTTAAAACTGTCAAGCTAAACCGGTTGGTTGTTACAACAAATTAATAGTAAACAACTTGTAACTCACAAACATCCAAATTCTTTTACTGATATAAGTAAAAATTCATTTCATATTGTTGTTGGTTATCATGACTTATCAAAGTGGATTGAGTAGTTAAGCAAATCAACCATAATAAAACATTCACCACTTGAGACAATATTTTTGACGTGCAAACCCAAATGGGAAAAAATGCGGTGAGATGGAACTCACAAGATAACTATCTAAACTCTTCTAAAGCTTGCTCTGTTAGGAGCCAAGCCTATTAAAGCTTTACAAAAAGTCATGTTAAGAACTGATCCTGTTAGGAACCACCCGATTAAGGGATTGACTATAATGCCTTGTTAGAAGAATTACTCTATGAGGAGTAACCTTTGTAAATGATTTAGAATCCAAGCTAATGGATCACCTTGTTAGAGGATTTGAATAACACCAAGCTTGTTAGAGCTTACCCGGTTAGGGGATTTAACTACTATAATGTTTAGAAAACAACAAGAGTTTGCTGATATATTTGAATAGCACTACACTTGCTTGTTCAGATCATTTTCATGCTCCTATCTATGTTTACTCAAACTATAGATACATCATCTCGTTCACCAACCACACACTCAATTCAACTTTTCCAACACACTAAAACTAAAAAAACTCATTGACCTTATAAACAAATCAATTAGGTTGGTAATACAACAAAATCCTAATTCTCATAGAGATTACAAACAAGTCGGTTTAGATATGACCATTGGATTACATAACAATATCTACACATCATTCAAGAAAGTCTCGACCACTCCTTGATCACCGCTTCATCGAACTTAGTAACTCATCACGTGCTTTGCATTATATGCAGTATACTTGCTCATTCCCAAGACAAAAACCATTGCATCAATGCACCAAAATCACTTTGAAACTCTCTCCATACAATATTCATACGTGTTATAATCATTACCACTCACCATCAAATCATAAACCAATATAGCAAGTTCACCAAACTTAATCAATTAGGGTTTATCAAAACAACAGGTAGGGTCTGTCGGTTCAACTCTTCAATACTTAGCAATACCGGTTCACTCCACAAACTTACCTATCGGTTGCAATTCCTTTCACACACTCTTTCTACAATTTGCAAAAACTCTAAAAATCTCTAAGTGGGCCACAAATCATCAATTTGGGGACCCTTACAAATAAATCCAACTTCTCAATTTATAGAATTTATCTGCCCTACTATCTAGGAAATAAACATAACCTAAATTAAGAACTAAAATTAGGAGTCTCAGTTAACTTGCAAGTTTCTGCCTTGATACTCCACTTAACAACTACGAAATGGGGACTACATGTTGGGTGACCCACGTTTTCATAGTCATGTAGGATTTCTCTCAAAACTGGAACTTGAGTAGGCGCTCCAGCTAAAAATACAAAATTAAGGATTTATGAAAAAGCTTTTCTATCTTTAGCAACTATGCGTTTATTCCTTATTTCTTGGCAAAAGCTCTATAATTGTCAATTATACATGCAACTACTTGAACTGGAGGATCAGCTACGTGCTTAACTCTAAATTTATATTTCTTCAACACTTCATCTGCATGCTTCTTTCCTTTCTCTAGTTCCCCTATTGTCTCTGCCACCTCTTGACATTGAGTGATCAAGCACATGTACCTGTCCATGAGGGCGACATCAAACTAGGTGAAAGGTCCTAAGTGTTGAGCCCCGTATGCATCCCACTGATTCAAAACTTCTTGTTGTTCCATTATCCCCATACTAGTCAATCCTAATCTGAAGGCTCTAAGCATACTCTTTACAAAATTCTCATTGCAGTACCAGGGCAGCAATATTGAGTTCCCTATGAACCTGCTAACCCTGATGTAGGTTGAGCATGGGTTTTGGATGAACCAACATGCCCACTCTTGAATAATAGCCATGGCCTCTGGGATAATCTGGTATCCTGCGTCCCCTATTAATTTGATTATTACTAGAAATATGAAGGCATCATTAACTCTCTTAAATGAGCCTTTGCATTGGCTAGAGTGAGTTGCGAAGAATATTCCCATACCTTCTTATGTCCTTCCTCCTCTCCCAATTGACCTTCTACCTATAGCCCTGGGAACTTTCCAGCTCTAGCAGCTACCTCGATGACATAAGATGTGAAAAAGAACTTTTGGGTCTGGTGAACCTCTTTCATTTGTTTGCAAATATTGTCGGAGAGGATTTGTGGCCAATCAATATATTATTTCACTATTAAGATAGTGGTCATAAACTGGAACATCCATGGATGGAAATGTTTACAATCTGGCTTGCCAAAGGCCTTGCTGAGCATAATGATTAAGTCTCTCTGGGGCTCTTTGCCCTCAAGATCTCTGTCGCCTTGAGACCTATTTTTATTTCTTTTTCCAACTAGTTTTTATTCATGTGCCTTTTACTTGATGCAGCTTTGTCATTCCATGCCTTTAAAGCCTCTTCTTCAGTTAAAAGAAAAATCTCTTCTCTGGATGGGATGCCAAAACCAAACCCCAGCATATCAGGAGACAAAACTATAACCGTTTTCCCTTATGCATATGTACACTTTCTAGTATTCGGGTTATAAAATGGGGAAATTGTCATTATGAACTCAGGTGCTTGTATTGACTGTGGAATGGTAGTGGCATCCACTAGGCCTGATCTTTTGATTCTTTGGTGGAGGGCCTCCAAACTAAGTTTGTCTAACTAAGTCCTGATATCTTCAATTTCTATATGGCCAATTTATGTGTCTATGACCCACCTGATTTGATCATCCAGCTTCAAAGCGTAGACCTATCCCTGATAATGATACTTCATGGTGGCTGGGAGTCTATTAATTTCTTTGCCTCTTTTGCTAGAGGATGAATCCATCTAACTATTTGAATCTACCAGAAGAAAACAAATTTTCAGTCCTTGATTATAAATATAAAAGTTCATTTGCTTCAGGACTTCGGGGTCCTAGGGTCTCGGGCTAGGTACAGATGAACTAGGTCTAGAACTGTGAGGTTTCGAGTTAGGTATGCATAAGGTAGTTTGAAACTCTAGGGTTCTGGGTTGGGTAAACTAAGCTCATCTCGGGATCCCGAGGTCCCAAGCCAAACAAGATTTAGTAAAAGATCAACCTCAGAACTCTGGAGTTCCGGGTTGGGTGAAGCAAACTACCCGAAACTCCAAGGTTTCAGGGTTCTTGGTGTGCAAAAAGCCAACTACTCGGAACTCTGGGGGTCTGCGGTTCTGGGCGTGCAAAAAGCCAGCTATCTGAAACTCTGGGGGTCTGGGGTTCCGGGTTAGGGAAAACTAGGGCATGCGAAAGAAACAAAAAAAAAAAAAAAAAAAAACCAACAAAGAACGACGAGGAAAGAAGATCTAATCTACAAACCACCAAAATGGGCAAGAAAAACCACCAGCCTGGTGAATCGAAATGCTTGAAAAATTCCAAGGAAAGCATGAAAGTCTATAGGTTTGCGACTTGGAAGCAAAGGAGAAGGAGCTCTGAATGCACAAATGAATTTTCAAAGTTCATCATTCCTATTTATACCCCTTCCCAAGCCCGTCCGTATGAAGGATTTAAAACATGACCTCGGGACTTTGGGGTCCTGAGGATCCGAGCTTGACACAAGAAAGGAAACACCCTACCCCAGAACTCTGCGGGTCCGGAGTTCCAAAGCAAGCAAAAAAAAGGTTCCACCTCGGGACTCTAGGACTCCGGAGTTCCGAGGCAAAAGACACAAAACCTCGAGACTCTGGAGTTCCGAGGCAAAAAAAATTCACAAGACCAAAGAAACCAAGGGACCAACCTCGGGACTCCGAGGATCCCGGGTTCCGGGTTTGGTAAAAAGAAAATATCAAATAAAAAGGGACCTTGGGACTCCGGAGTTCCGAGATGAAAGAAAAACAACGAAGGAAGATCCCAACCTCAAGACTCTGGGACTTCAAGACTTTGGCGTTTCGAGGCAAAAGAACAAAAAACAGACTTTGGGACTCTGGGGTTTCGAGGTCTGAAACCAAAAAGAACAAAACAAAAGAAAATAAAAGACAAATATAGGGGACCCAAATTTCGATTCATGGAGACTAATGGGGGAATAGATATGCAAGGCATAACAAATGGCGACTATCTGGGAAAAATGACTATAGGAAATTTAGAACTTCAAAATATGTGATTAACTCAATGCCTAAGGCTATTATCATTCAAAAGGATGTATAAGAGAAAATGATGATTGAACCAATGAATAAACAACCAACTCAAGAACTAGACATGATTAAATCTTAAGTGTGTGTGCATGATTTATTACTCCATCATTTCAATAATGCAGATAATCAAAGGAAACTGGGCGCAAGCTACATAGATGAAGTCATCAATTATGTTATGTGCAAGGTTATCCTAGGCATAGCTCTGTTGCTAGTCAGGCGTCTATAGCCCCGATAGAGATACCTCAGGATCCCGTCAAACAGTGCTCCGTTGTCAGCCAAGCGTCCATAGCCTCAGTGGAGGTTACTTGAAACACCCATTTTAGTTGCTTAAGAGGATCATTTCTTTTCTCTCTCTCTCTCTTTTGAAAACATTATAAAATATAGAATGACTTATTTCTTCAATAACCTTTTAAGAAACTTTCAAACATTGAAGTTTTATTATTGGGTTGGGATCCATGGTGGATAACGTGAAACGTCCTGACTTCGGATTTTTCACTTGAAAACGAGTTCATCTAATATCTTACAAAACTTTCTGATGCATCTTAATGTGATGTTAGTGCTGAGTTTATCAAGCTAGCCTTTTCCAATTGAAAGTCAAAAACTCAAATCATATTTAAACGATTATATACCACTTTGAACGAGTATAGACAAAAGTTTCAAAATTAACCAAATGACAATGAAGTCATAAATAGTAGAGAGTCGAAGTCTCTCAGAATTTGGCAAGATGATATGCAAAGGATACCCTCCTTTTAGAATCTTTGAGAACAAAATATGTATATCCAAACCAATGAACAAACAAAATGATCAAACAATCAAACAAAACAAACAAAACAAAAGGGAAACAAGCACACAACAAATAATCAAAAACCCAAAGAAACAACGAAGCAAAAACAAAAGAAACAACTAATCTACTATATACAACAGGTGAAGCTTCACTAAGGATTAATCGAATTAATGTTTGAGGAGCTGACCATTGACGGGCAATGGTACAAGTTCTCTAGTCAAAGAGCTTAACCTAAAGGTGTTTTCACCTAAAATTTTGGCTATTTGGTAAGGACCTAACCACAATCTTTCAAACTTCTGGTGATCACCTTTCTTCTCCTTGGCCTTGTCCCATAACAGGACTAGGTCAGAGATCTGAAAAGCTTTCAGCTTATCCCTCTTATCAAACCATCGCTTAACAAGGACTTGGTGCTTGGCAAAGTGTTGTAGAGTATTAATCCTTTTTTTATCAAGTCTTAATACATTTAAGAGGCGAACCTCTACTTGATCCTCAATGTCAAGTTCTTTCATTAATTGAAGGACCAGTATTCGTAAGTTGATTGGGAAGACAGGGGTCTAGTCGTAGACAAGGTAATATGGAGAAGTTCTCAAGGTGGCTTTTACTCTGGTTTGATCAGCCCATAAGGTGTATCTCAATTGATTATGCCAATCCATGGGGTTTTTCTCAAGTAGCTTCTTAATGACATCTAGGATGTTCTTGTTCGTATATTCATCTACTCCATTACCTTGCAGGTAGTAGTTGGATGAAAATTTTAATATCACTTTATATTCGTATGACCATTGCATCAACTGTGCAAAAGTAAAAGCATGGCCATTGTCACATACTAGAGCGAACGACATACTAAACCTCGTGATGATGTGCTCTTCAATAAATTTCAAGACTACCTCAGCAGTAGCATTCTGGCATGCAATGGCTTCTATCCACTAGGTACAATAATCCGTCGCAATAAGAATAAACTTATGTCCTACAAATGAGTTAGGATTAATAACACCTACAAAATCTAGTGCCCATTGGGCAAAAGGTCTTACCGCAAACACTGGTTGGAGAGGCATGGCGGGATTTCTTTCTCTGGAGGCTACAGTTTGGCACGTATGACAATGACAAACATGCTCATGAGTATCCTTAAATATGCTAGGCCAATAATATCTAGCCTTCAAGATTTGATGTGCAGTGGCATCCACCGACCCATGAATTGTACCATATTTCCCATGAAATTCCTCAATCATATTACAGGCTTCTTGATGATCAAGACACGGAAGGTAAATAACTTCATAGTTCTTTCTATAAAGTGTCGAATCCTTGATCATATAATTGGCACTTTTGAGCCTTAACGCTCATCTTTGTGTGGTTGTCAACCCCTCAAGACACCTATTATGGAGCAATATAAATACCAAATCCGTGTACCAAGGGTCCTGACTGAATGACTCCAACGTATACTATTGGTACTGGATTTGAGGGATGTTAGTCGCCATGGCTTGAGACAATCCTTGGCCTCACACCAACTTCATTGGATGCATCTCTAGATCAAATTCTTATAATATTGCCATCCATTTCCCTCGACGTTCTCCCAGCTCGGACTGCATGAGTAGTGACTTCACCGCTTGATCAGGGACAATCGCATAAATTTTACTCCTCGGGATATAATTCCCAAATTTCTTAACTGCTCTCACCAACGCAAAAGCCTATTTTTCAAAGGCAAATATCTAACCTCAGCAATTTTGAAAGGAGAGCTCATAAATGCAATGGGTTTCTCATCCCCCACTTGCCTCTGCATCAAAACAACTGCTCCCGAGTGTAGTGAAGCAAAAGAATATATGTAAAATGGCAGAGTGTAGTCAAGGCTAGTTAACATAGGGGCTTCAGTGATGGATTTCTTGATCTGGGTGAAAGCCTCTTTTACTTCAGTTGTCCATTCGAACTTAGCATCCTTCTTCATCATTTCATTCAACGGCTTGACTATCTCTGCAAACCCAGTAATAAACTTTCTAACAAAATTGATCTTCCCAAAGAAAGATCTCATCTCCTTTTTACTACTGGGTATTTGTAACTTCAATAATGCTTCTACCCAATCTAGGTCTATAGATATCCCCCTCTCAAAGATTACATGGCCAAGTAGCCTTCCTTCAACCAATCCAAATACACATTTCTTGGGGTTAAGGGAAATCCCATATCTCTGACATCTTTCCAATACCTTTTGGAGGTGGTCTGGGTGGTCTTCTTTGACCTTGGAAAATATCATCAATTCATCCATATAGATAATAATACATTTTCCAATCAGTTCCTTAAAAGATGTATCCATCACTCGTTGGAAAGTTGTCCCAGGATTAATCAACCCGAATGGCATTCTTTTGTATGATACATTCCCTACTATGTTGTAAACACTGTCTTCATACGATCCTCATAGTTCACCAATACTTGGTTATATCCAAAATAACCATCTAAGAAAGACATCATTTGCAAACCATTTACTATGTGTAGTACTTCATCCAAAGAAGGAAGTGGGTAATTATCTTTCTTGGAGGCTTTGTTGAGATTGGGAAAGTCCCCACAAAGCTGTCTTTCTCCATTCTTTTATCGTACTGGTACCAAATTACCAACCCAAGTAGAATGTCGTACCGGAAAAATAATCTTGGCAGAGATTAACTTTTGTACTTCCTTGAAAATCAAGGGTTCTATTAGTGAATTGACCGGCCCTTGCTTTTGTCGGAATGACTTTATGTTAGGTTTTAGGGGGATCACATGGGTGATGATCATTGTATCGAATGTCCTTAAATATTCATACCCCCATGCTATTACATCAATGAACTCTTTCAAGATTTGTATAAATTTTTCTCTTTCATTTTGAGTGCAAATCTTCCCAATATTGTTAATCCTCTCTTGTCCTTTTGGACCAGTATTATTTGGCTCGTACTTTCCAGCATCTGAATCCGTTATTAATCTCTCCTTTACTCTTGGGTCAAAATCAAAAAGTCTCTCTAAGGTGACCATCCCTTTAGGAATAACGTTAGTTGGTAAATCCAAAATATCAACATTACTTTTGATATTAAGATCATCTGATTTATCTTCCTCATCAATAATTTTCTCTTCAAAAGCCCCTAAATTGGCAAGAAAGGCTAGAATGTGGGCATCATCCCAGAAAACTTGAAAATGTTTGACATTATCAGGTACAGCTGGTATGGAGATTAATTCTATGAAAAACTTCTTCAAAGGGGATTGGCTTATTGGTTCTAATGTACTCGCAGCTATGGCCAATGTATCAGGTATTTTGTTTACTTTCCTAGGTACCAACTGAATGTTGAAAGAATCAAAATACTCAATAAAATCCTACACTCTATTCCTATATGCTGCTAACCTTTTATCATGGCACGCATATTGGCTTCGCACTTGTTTAACCACCAGCTCAGAATCTCCTTGCACCTTCAAATACTTTGCCCCCTTCTTATGAGAAAAACGTAATTCTCTAACTAAGGCCTCGTACTCCATCATGTTATTAGTACAAGGGAATTGGAGTCGGTAAGAAGCTAAAAGGGTTTTCCCTTTTAGTTTCGTTAACTCTACGCTTGCTCCACTACCTTGCTTAGATCTTGACCCATCAAACTTTAAAAACCATATTTCATCTTTTGGTCTCTTTACATTTTTCACCTTAGGGTCAATGATCAGATTAGCTTTCGGAGATGATTGTTGCTTCTCCAACTCGAGGTCTTCTGACAATTGAGATTGTTCAATTTCTAGTTGCATAAATGCTTCAGTGGTGTTAAGAACAATATGTTCTGATTGAGGTTGAAATTGAGATTGTGTTTCTTCTTTCTCTTGCTCAAGAGGAATATCTTCCTTCTCATTTTTGACAATCTCAACTGCAAGAATCTCCTGGTTGTATTCTTTAGGTTGGGTAGTCTTACTTATAGAATCTATTGTTTGGGGATCTAATCTTTCACAACTTAGACTTTGAACTTCTTCCATATTAATGGTATGATCATCTTCTTCATATGGAACTGAACTCATCAATTTCATAATCTCAATCTGACATGGGATACATGACATCTCTGAGTGCTCCTCATGATGTATCTGACACCATTTCGGAAGCAACAAATATTTTATCTTCATAGTGTTCCCCAAAAAACACATTCTTTGTTGTATTGTTGTAGTGAAACCTTTGACTTGCCTTTTATATGAGGTCATATCTTCTCAAAATAACTAGAGAGGAGTCGATGCAGAGAAAGTGAGAATCTCATTGACCCTGTAATCTCCTGGACTCACTTCAGCAAATGCCACCTCATTGGGAGCACCATAATCTATTACCAACTTATTCAACTTAGGTTCACTATCAATTCAGATTTGGTTGCTTACCCCCTTCCATGGAAGCCACAGGTATGTAAAATAAGTCGAGAAACATCCTCCCAAAATCTTTGACCAATCCCTACTAAGGAGCATCCCATATACTTCCAGAATATCCACTACTTGAATGTCAATATAACGAGATATTTGGGGATCAGCACCTAATTGATGTATACATCTTTCAATTCTCTGATTACGTTAACCTCAATTTTGTCTAGTTGTACCACCTTACTATTTGCACGTACTGGTTGAAGTCTGAGCTTCTGACATATAGAGTAGGGAGTTACATTTCCTGAAGCCCTTGAATCTACTAAACAGTTGTGTAAATTCTTTCCACATATCCTCAAACTCAATAAAAATGGTGGATTTTCTATTGCATCACTACTGACATTAGCATTGACTTCATTAAGGTCTACCATCTTAACGTCATTTCTCTATGAATCTAACAATTCCAACTCTCTAAGAAGAGCCCTCTTCTATTCAGGGCAATATCTCAATACTTCCATCAGGGACATAGTGGTGGCAGTACTCTCCATCTCCTTAGTAACGTCAAATGATCCTTTCAAAACATAATCTTTCCCTTGAGCTTGTCTAGGGCGTGTTCCTTGAAAATCTTGATGAGGGCAAGGATTGTTGCTTGCATTCACATCAGGAGGTGCAAACCCACCCGTCGAGGGAGGTGGCTCTATTAATGGAGCTTTGCCTTGACTCCTAATATTATAGTTGTTTCTAGTCTGAAAGGCCTGAGCATCATATACACATGGTTCACCTTCAGCCTCAGCCTGAAATTCTTTGCACATGAAGGTATCGACCAGCATGGCAGTATTAACCTTATCAGGTTCATCATTGGAACAATCTTTTGGCTGAGAGTCAGCTTGAGTAATTCTTATGATCTTCTCAGACTGAGCACAATTAACCTCAGAATGCACAACTATGTCATGCAACCTGCACAAATTTGTTAGCAATTCATGTCTGCAAGGTTAACACTTTGTGTGTGGTTTGGGTTATCTCGTGCGTCGAGGTGATCATGGTTCACCCCAGCGTTATTTAGACCCATATTCCATTGCCTATTATAAGGTTTGTTGTTATACCTTTGATTTTGGTTCTAGTTACCATAGTTTCGCTTATTATTATATGGTTGGGATTGATTATACCCTCCTGGAGGATTCATTTTTAGCTAGCTCATGTCTTAATTAACCTATGAGATCATTTTCTTTAAGGATTCTACTTCAGCAGATATATGAGATCCTTCATTCTCAGGCATCGTTGTTGGAGGTTGGTTTGCTGAGTTAGTATTACCAAATTGTTTACTTCCCCCTTGCACTTGACCAGCATATTGTGTTTGAGTGGGGGCAGTATTGGTATTATTTTGGCAAGTCAAAGCTTGGGCAGCAAACTGTTGATTCTCCTGAGGTTGGGGTGCATAGATTGGCACAGGGTTCATCATTGGGGCACCTACAGGTAGAGGCGAGGGTACGCCTGGGAGTTGATTGCAGTTTCCTTGATTCACCCCTATAGGTATATTATATCTAATCCCCCCTAGGGTTTGATTCAACTCATGGTTCATACTAATTGCTAGTGCGAAGACTTTTGACAAGGTGTCCCTTTGATCTTGGGGAATACTCTTCTTAATAAACATAGCAATCCAAGGATCGATAGCTCTTAGATATGATTCAATGGCTACATTAGGCACTACCTGGTAAGGAGCTTGTAGCCTCTTTAATTCCCTTTGGAAGCTAGTATTAAAATTTGTTAATGGCTCATTTAGCAATTTCTTAAGAGAAGCGAACTGGTGGTATAGTGTTTCGGGGTCTATGTACACTTAGAATTGATCAATGAAAACCTTCTCCAAGACGTCCCAGCCTGTGATAGAGTTTGTAGGTAAGATTATGTACCAATTGTATTCATTCTCCCCAAGTGAATATGGGAAGAGTCTACATACTACATCTTGGTGTTCAATATGATTACGAATGACCACATCTTTGAATGCTTCAAAATGTTCATCAGCCATTCGTCCCCCTAAATAGTAAAATTTGCTGCAAAATTTATCTGGGTTTCTAGGTAGGTCATGTATACCCCCTAGTATGGTTCTTAGTGATGTGGTATCTTGGTTAAAGTAGGCCATTGAAGGTGTTGATGGTGGACATTGAGTCACAAAAGTTGCAGCGATAGGCTGAGGACTAGGAATCAGTTGATCTTCTACATTGAGTATGGATGATTGTACTGGTGAGGCTATTGAGAGTTGTTTCTTAGCTTTGTACCTCTTTCTCCTAGTGGCAAGTCCTAACTCTACTAACTCAAATGGTGAAGAACCACTCCTAAGGACTTGATGGAATCTCTAAGGAGAGAAAGATGATATACGATCCAACTTAGTACCTCAATTCTCAAGTTGAGGAGGTGGTTGTGGATTTTCTTGTGGGTTCACCTGAGGGTTAAGTTGTCTTTGTGCTTCTGCTTCAATATGTATAGCCTTTTGTCTCTTGTTGTCCAAGAATTGTCGTGCTCATAACCAATCATTATAATCTCTTGTGTTGTCCCAAGAAAATTCATATAGTTGGGTAACAATATCATCTTACTCGTTGTTGACGTTAAGTTGGGTAAAGGGCATCAATCTATCTCCTGGAAGTACTATATGTGATTAACCAGGGAGGGGACTAGTCTAGACCCTCCTTCTAGTGCCAATTTCTGCTGACGACTGTTTTGACACACTTGCCAACGGTCAGGTAGCTAATGTGAACAGTCACCGCCTCTCCTAAAAAACAATGAATTTGGGAAAACTCACTGCCCCAAGGTATCTATAGTTGGGTCATGACGGTGATGGGAAGCCCGATGCTTGATGTGGTTGTACCTGTTAAGGGGCCTACTGGTTGAAACTAAGTCTCACTAGTTGTGAATGGTTGAACTTCCTTTTTTTGTATTTTATGATTTAGGATTCTCTGGAAAATAAACTACAAAAGATAGGTCAAGGAAACAAGAAAATAACAATGAAACCAATACAAAAACAGCTTAATGAGCTACTTAGTTAGTTCCCTACAATCCAATAAATTATCAAATATCATCCAAGTTAGCATTCAACAAAGGACCTCCAGTAAACCTGCAAAATCATCAATTTCACAGACTTATGAAAATAAAATCATCAATAATACGGCCTATCACAATAATCCGCATACACCATTGACGTGCGCAATATGATTTATAAAGTAATAAATGAAAAGATCAAACCACATTGCTAACTCCAAATAATAAACATTACTAGATTAAATAGAACAATCTCATAGAATATAGAAGTAGATCAGGAAATCTACAAAATGCTTCTTGTATTAATCTCAATGAATCTATAACAAAAATAACTGAACTTCTTAACAATCTACAAAATACTCTAAAAATCTGTAAGTGGGCCACAAATCATCAATTTGGGGACCCTTACAAATGAATCCAACTTCTCAATTTATAGTTCTCTGCCCTACTATGTAGGAAATAAACCTAACCTAAATAAAGAACCGAAACTAGGAGTCGTAGTTAACTTGCAAGTTTCTGCCTTGATACTCCACTTAACAACTACAAAATGGGGACAGCATGAGCACTATGAAGACCATGTTGGGTGAGCCACATTTTCATAGTTATGTAGGATTTCTCTCAAAATGGGAACTTGAGTAGGAGTTGTAGCTAAAAATACAAAATTAAGGATTTATGAAAAATCTTTTCTATCTTTAGCAACTATGTGTTTATTCCTTATTTCTTGTCAAAAGCTCTATAATTGTCAATTATACATGCAACTGCTTGAACTGGAGGATCAGCTACGTGCTTAACTCTAAATTTATATTTCTTCAACACTTCATCTGCATGCTTCTTTCCTTTCTCTAGTTACCCTATTGTCTCTGCCACCTCTTGACACTGAGTGATCAAGTACATGTACCTGTCTATGAGGGCGACATCAAACTAGGCCGAAGGTCCTAAGTGTTGAGCCTCGTATGCATCCCACTAATTCAAAACTTGTTGTTGTTCCATTATTAACATACTAGTCAATCCTAATCCGAAGGCTCCAAGCATACTCTTTACAAAATTCTCATATGACAAAATTTCCTTGAGAAGTTGGACTCAAATCTTTGCCATATCCTTCATATACTGTTGAAGCATTTAAATCTTCAGCTCCAAAATGTATACATAGGATTGTAAGTTTTTATAATTGTCACCTCCTAAGAGGTCCTCCTCCATTACTGTCTCTTCCCCTAGTCGTAATACTTTATTCAAAACTCAGAATTTATTATTGAAAATACTTAGCTTATGTTCCTATTGCATAGCACAAGAAGCTAAGGCTCTACCAGCCTGTACTGCCCTCTAGTATATCTTCATTGTATCCTGCAGAAATAGTCTAATCTTAGCTGCATTTATTTGGGTCCATAACATGGATCCAGCGACCACTCGTCTCACCTCCACTAGTGCCTTCACTTCTCCCTTTGGCAGCGATGAGAATGAAGGTAGGTCATCAGCTCTATGGGAGTCTAGAGGTTTTCTCATTTCAACTAAGAGTTACTTGTATTGTTCCACTTGTACTTTGAGCACTAGATTTCAAGTATGTTCTTTCTCTACATGCCCTCTGACGACACTCGTGGCTAGCTCCAAATTATCTTGCTCTCCCCACTTGGTTTGTTTACCCAAATTTATCTGGGATATTTGATACTTGAGAGAAGCTTGTCCCTCAGCTTGGAATGGAAATGCCACATCTGCAATCACTTCAGTGTAACCAATTTTTGATAAATGATGAATGGATTTTAGCTTCTTAGCCTATGGTGGCTCCTTAGTGATTACTTGTTGTAGAGTGACCTTGGGAAGCTCTGCTTTTCCCTTTTTCTTCTCAAAGGTAAACTCAAGCCATTGTGGTATATCTTCATCCTTGTCACCTTGATGTGAAACTATATCTGCAATTACAACATGGATGTCTGCCTGCTCCTCTGCTTCATCTCTTTCCTCTGCCTCTATTTTCTCAGGATCTTTAGGTGAGGTAACTTAGTGGGCTAGATAGGTTTGGAGTGTCTGTTGCTTATGTAACTCTCCCAGTTTTCCACTGACCTCTTCATTAAATGTCATCTCTTCCTCACCTGCCTCTGTTTCACCTTGCCCGGCTACTATATTCTTGAGGAGGTCCTCTTGATCTTAAGGGGTTAGAACTAGTCTTTCATTCAATAGGTCTTCTGCCTCATCCCCTTCTTGCATGCTTTCTAGTGGTCATTATTTCTCAAGATCCTCTTCCTCCTAATCTGAATCAGACTTGATGTTCCTAATTTTTACTTATTCAGTGGTAGACCTAAAGCCTTGCACTCCAGGCTGCCCTATGGGTATATTGATTGATGGTGATATAGGGGCATTGGTGCCTGGGTCTTGTGTGGTAGCTGTTGAGGTGGGTGTATCTTCTGTAATCTCTACTTCTTCTTCCTTCTCTTGGGTACCCTCTCCTGCAGTCTGCCCTATAGCCATCCTTGGTGGGAGAACTTTGGCAAGTGGTACCGCTCCCAATCCATCGGTCACTCCCAGGTCCACTGCTTTCTTTAACAATTCGGACTCCCTCATCTTTTCTTGGAGTTTCTTCATTAAGTCCTTAATACTTTCTTAAGGTTTGTCCCCCTCATTTGGATTGGTGGATGTATTTTTCCTCGAGGCTGACCTTGTCTTCTGAGCATACTCCTTATGGCCCCTTGATTGAGGTACCCTTAAAGTGGACTCCTTATGTTTCACCTTTGAGGCACTGAGCCTTACCCTCTAGCTTAACCATTGTTTGGTCCTATTGATGACCACTTGAGATACTTTTTCAATATTTAGGTCTTCATTCACCGACCACTTCATTGGAGAGAGAGGTTTCTTATCAATCTCTAGTCCTTTTTATGCTGCATTGAGCAAGTCTCCATCGTCTCTGAGGTCTTTGGGGAGATTGGTTTCAATTTCAAAATCTCTGATTTGTGGCATGGACAACCAACTATAACTCTTTTCTCTAACTTCAAAACTATCTTGAAGGTTAGCCCAAAAATACTTCAGTCTTGACTTGTGTCCCTCATATGCCTTAGGCATAGCTTGTTTGAGTTTCTTGTAGGGTTCATAGAACTCCCTAGCATAATCATATTCCTTCAGGTTCAAATCCTGAAGCTCTAGCTCTGCTAATTTTGCAACCTATATTTTTGAGCATGCAAAATATCCAATTGATACTAAGAAATCAATACCTGTTTTATGTTTTAAAGATAAAAGAGACTGGAGGCCCAAAATTTGCCTTACATACTCCAACAAAATTACTCTGTCATTGTAGTATCGGGGCAACAACATTGGGTTCCCTGTGAACCCACTAACCCTAATGTGGCTTGAGCATGGGTTTTGGATGAACCAACATGCTCACTCTCAAATAATAGCCATGGCCTCTGGGCTAATCCAGTATCTTGTATCCCCTATTAATTTGATTATTACTAGAAAGATGAAGGCATCATTAACTCTCTTGAAATGAGCCTTTGCAATGGGTAGAGTGAGTTTGGAATAATACTCGCATACCTTCTTTTGTCCTTCCTCCTCTCCCAATTGAGCTTTGACCTATAGCCCTGGGAACTTTCCAGCTCTAGTAGCTACCTAGATGACATAAGATGTGAAAAATAACCTTTGGGTCTGGTGAAACTCTTTCATTTGTTTGCAAACATTGTCGGAGAGGATCTACGACCAATCAAAATATTGTTTCCCTATTAAGATAGTGGTCATAAACTGGAACATCCATGGATGGAAATGTTTACAATCCAGCTTGCCAAAGGCCTTGTTGAGCATAATGATTAAGTCTCTTTGGAGCTCTTTGAAATCTGCCCTCAAGATCTCTGTCGCCTTGAGACCTATTTTTTCTTTTTTCTTCCAAGCAATTTTTATTCATGTGCCTTTTACTTGATGCAACTTTTTCATTCCATGCCTTTAAGGCCTCTTCTTCGGTTAAAAGAAAAATCTCTTCTCTAGATGGGATGCCAAAACCAAACCCTAGCATATCAGGAGACAAGTCTATAACCATTTTCCCTTGTGTATCTGTGCACTTTCTAGTATCCAGGTTATAAAATGGGGCAAATGTCATTATGAACTCAGGTGCTTCTACTAACTATGGAAAGGTAGTGGCTTCCACCAAGCTCGATCTTTTGAATCTCCTGTGGAGGGCCTCCAAACCAGGTTTGTCTAACTGAGTCCTAATATCCTCAATTTCTATATTTGTGACCCACCTGATTTGATCATCTAACTTCAAAGCATAGACCTGTGCCTGATAATGATACTTCATGGTGGTTGGGAGTCTATCAATTTATTTGCCTCTTTTGTTGGAGGATGAATCCATCTAACCACTCGAATCTGCCAAAAGAAAACAAATTTTCAATCCTTGATTATAATCATAAAAGTTCATTTGCTTCGAGACTTCGGGGTCCTGGAGTCTCAAGCTAGGTACAGATCAACTAGGTCCAGAACTCTGGAGTTTTGGGGCTCCGGGTTAGGTATGCATAAGACAGTTCGAAACTCTGGGGTTCTAGGTTGGGTAAACTAAGCTCATCTCAAGATCCTGAGGTCTCGAGCCATACAAGATTTAGTAAAAGATCAGCCTCGGAACTCCGGGGTTGCGGGTTGGGTGAAGCAAACTACCCAGAACTCCAAGGTTCCAGGGGTGCGAAAAGCCAACTACCCGGAACTCTGGGGGTTCGGGGTTCCAGGCGCGTGAAAATTCAACTTCCTGGAACTCTGGGGGTCCGGGGTTTCGGGTGAGGGAAAACTAGGGCACGTGAAAGAAGCAAAACAAAAAAAAACCAACAAAGAACGATGAGGAAAGAAGATATAATCTACAAACCACCAAAATGGGCAAGAAAAATCACCAACCTGGTGAATCAAAATGCCCGAAAATGCCAAGGAAAGCTCAAAAGTCCAGAGGTTCACGACTTGGAAGAAAAGGAGAAGGAGCTCTAAATGCACAAATGAATTTTTAAAGTTTATCATTCCTATTTATACCCCTTCCCAAGCCCATCTATACGAAGGCTTTAAAACATGACCTCAAGACTCTGAGGTCCCGAGGTTCCGAGCTGGACACAAAAAAGGAAACACCCTACCCCAAAACTTCGAGGGTCCGGGGTTCCGAAGCAAGCAAAAAAGGGTTCCACCTTGAGACTCTGGGACTCCAGAGTTCCGAGGCAAAAGACACAAAACCTCAGGACTCTGGTACTCCGGAGTCCCGAGGCAAAAAAAAAAAATACAAAACTAAAGAAACCAAGGGATCAACCTCTAGACTTTGAGGATCTAGGGTTCTAGGTTTGGTAAAAAGAATAGATAAAAGAAAAAGGAACCTCGAGACTCCGGAGTTCCGAGATGAAAGAAAAACAACAAAGGAAGACGCCAACCTCGGGACTCCGAGACTCCGGGGTTCCGAGGCAAAAGAACAAAAAATGGACTTTGGGACTCTGGGGTTTCGAGGTTCGAAACCAAAAAGAACAAAACAAAACAAAAGACAAGATAAAAACAAGGGACCCAAATTTTGACGCAAGGAGACTAATGGGGGAATAGATATGCAAGCCATAACACTAGGGTTTACCGATTACATAACATAGAAAGGGTTTAACCTTATACACCGGTTACCGGTTCAACTCACATACTTACATACCGGTTTACAACATCTTCCACAAAGCTCTTCCTACCGGTTACAAGACAATATCAATAACAACAATATCAACAATATCATAAATACCATTACCAGTTCAATTAACATCAATGACAATATAACATATCGTTAATGCAATCTTTATGCAAATGCCAACACATCTCCTATGCCTGAGTACAGTTCCGATTAAGCTCAATATCGATGGACTGAATCCTCTTACATAAACCCAATTCAATCTCCAATGATCGACCAAATCCTCTACCTGAATGATATTACATTATTCATACATTACATTCCTTGACCATGACCTCTAACATAACCATAATGATCTACAATGAGATCTTCCATATATATATACAAGCCCTCGACCATAAACAATTAGGTCGGCCACCAAATAATAAACCAATTACATAATTACAAACCATGTCAGCCTTAGACCAAACAAATAATATCCAACACATAAGACATCCCAGAAACACATTGAGAGGTCCAATCTGCACGTTACATTAAAGTCGGTCCATAACCTAGATCAACTGGGACCTAGTATAGGTCCACACACTATGACAATGATCTTCATCCGCCAAGTCTCTAACATGATCACCAATTGCATTCTGAAACTCCACCAGAAGCTGCACCAACAACACTTATACAATTCATCAAAGATCTTCATCAAAAGATTTGTCGATGAAACCCTCATTGGAACCAAAAACTAAGCTTCTAAGCAAGAAGGATAGCATCTGATCACCAGACCAAAACCAACTGACCGAATATGAGCATGAGTATCATGAACAAGCTAATTCCATAACCAAATCATACCAGAGCCTACCAGATCATGCCAAATCCAAATCAACCAAAAACCACTCAACCTACCAGGACCAGAAGGGTGCCAATAAAGCATCCAAATAGCTAGTGTTGGCATCAATGACAAAACATCAATGCAACACATAATAAATTCCACCAAATGGGCAACAATATCCCCCTTTGGCATTGCTGGCAACACTAGATGTGAAAAACATCTAAGTACCAGGAATTGCGAAACAAGTCTCCCCTAATGGAAGATAACAAACAATCTCCCACATACAGCTCTAAGTGTCAATATCTCTGCCCTTTACTTTTATTATTCATATATTCCCCCCTTTGACTTTTTCTTTTTCTTTCTTTGTCTTTTTCACATCAATATCTCTCCCCCTTTGACATCAATGCCAGAAATCTGACAAAAATATCAAAGCAAAAACATAAACCACTGAATCCCAAAGTTGACTACTCCCCCTGAGTAGTAGCATCCCACATCAATGCCAGAATGAATAGTACCTCTCATAATGTTGTCGGTCTGATGTCAAATTGCATCAATAAAGTCTCTACCGGAGGGGCAGAAACTCCCAATATGTCTCTTAGGTACTCAAATGATTCCTTGGGCAAAGGTTTAGTGAAAATAACTGCATTCTTCTCTTTAGTGTTCACATAAACCAGTATGACTTCATTTGGTTCCACCTTTTCCTTTAAAAAGTTATACTTGATAGATATGTGCTTTTTTTTAGAATGAAATACCGAATTCTTTGATATATCAATAACAACAAAGTTATCATAGTGATAACTACTGGTGGATCACAATCTTGTTAGAGTTATCTTTTATTAGCTAATAATTATTTATTTAATTATTAGTCTATTATACTCTATGCTTAAGCTAAACTTAGGAACCTTATAATTCTTTAGGGTTTTCACCTTTAGGGTTTCAAGTATCCTCTTATAAGGATTCTCTCTTTGTATTTTAATAACAACTATAATTATTGAATTGCATTCTTGTTTTTTATTACAAGAAAAGCAAGTTTTGAAGGGATCCCGAAACCCTTTACAAAAGATCCTTAAAAGATAATAGCATTAAGAAACATGAAAAGATGGACTGCCAAAAAACCAGCACAGTTATGGGCAAAAACTAGCAAAAAATCCCAACAAAACCAACAACATCCAACCATAACATAAAAAAGACAAAAGACAAATTACTTAATGTTTTTTAGGGCATTAGCCAAATTTTCGCTAATCCCTTGCAAATCTTTAATATTATCCCTAAGCTTAGGGATATCCTTGGAAGAGGCTACAGTAGCTTTTTTCATGCTCGCCCTTCTTTTTGCCACACCACCAAGAGCACTTTCCCCTATCCCTACCTCAATAGCATCCTCATCAATATCTAGGTCCATGACAGGTTTGGAGGTGCTGGAACCATCAAGGAACTTGGTAATTTCCTCTAAATTCTTAGTCACAGAGGTAAGGATATCCGGAATCATTACCAAAAAGTTTTTCATAGCTATTTTTCCTTCCTCCAGATTACCAATCTAAGCTTCCAACTTCTCCACTTTTTCCTCCATACCCTTATTCTACTGCTCCTAGTTCATTTCATCTTTCTTTCTTTTCACTTCTTGTTGCTTATCAGTTTTTTCCAGATTCTTGATTCCTTCATAAACCCACCTGTCAAAACCCATATGAGCCTTGGACTGGTTTTTTAGTTTATCCAAAATTATCCCCTCTCTATCTTTATCCTGATCCCTAATTGAATTCTCCTTGTCCTTCTCCTACTCAATTTCCTTGTCCTTCTCCTACTCAATTTCTATTTCTCTTTCCTCATTAATCTTATTGTCATGCTCCTCCATTGGCTGGTTGTTAACATTACCTATACTCACATTGTGGGTAGGACTATTCTGATCAGAAACATCCTTAGCTCCTCCTTCCTCTTCCCCCACCTCCTCTTCTTTCCATCTCTCCTCTCCTTTAGACTCATTGGTCTTTATCTCACTTCCATCTTTTCCAATATCCTTTGAATCAATCTTTGTATCCTTTTGATTACCCTTGTCCTCTTGAATTTTCTCCACAGTGGCTTTTTTGCCTTTTTTTCTCTATGTCAACTCATCCTTGCTAGGCCCACCTTCCTCTTTCCTTTCCCCGGTGACACTGACAATCTCTTATTTTCCTGGATAGCCAGAATCTTGCAATGCTCATAAATGAGCAAAATAAGGTCGCAATCAAGCACATGCATAGAAGGGCTCTTGCTATGCTTATTCAAAGACCGCAACAGAGACCTAAAGAGGTAATAGGGCAAAGAAATACTCTTCTCATGTCTAAAATGATTTTAAAGCACAGAATGGTATGTGTGGACCCTGGTAAAATGATCCTCCACGGTAATATATTCCATAATTGCATTAAGCATACAACCCTAGATTTTCTTAATATTGGAAGCATCATAATACCCCCCCCCCGTAGATTTTCCTATTTTCACTCTCTCCTTCTCTTTACGTGGAAAAATATTAACTGCATTCTTAGACACTTTTAGGTCTCTAAAGAAGTTAAGACCAGAATGGGGCATACCTGTGACCATCACAATGAGATTTGCATCCAGCTTAAACCTAACACCATGAATTTTGAAGGAGCCATTTATCCAGTTTTCAGTAACTTTGGTTACCGCTAGGTTAACACTGCCTTTTGCATTCTTGTTGCACAATCAATATGTCTCCTCTTTTCTGGATCTCTGAATTATGGCCTCCATAGTTTTTTTGTTTCTCTCTTTCTGTGATAGGTTTGCATGCAAGTGATCTTTGGGAGCTGTAGAGTTGATTTTTCCTCAAGACCAATATGGTATCAGAGCTCTAGATTTGCATGCCCCTGTTCTCTTTATGAGATATTTTGGGCCTTGTTCTTTAGATTTGTGTATTCGGGGGTTTATGCAGTTGCTTTTTTTCATTTCTAGGGGTAGCTGATTTTTTGATACATTTTGGTGCCAAAAGGACCTCATAGTTGGATTCAGAAGGCCAATTCCATGAATTTTGATATAAAATTTGCCTATTTTCGGTGACAAGGGCATCTAGGGCATGATTTTTTATTGGTACACAAATCCATACGAATGTACCTACAAATGTGTTAGAAAATTTTTGTCAAAAATAAAAATATAAATTTACCCTCTTGGCCATAACTTGGTCATACGGAGGTGTTTTTCACAAAACCTTATATCGTCGAAAAGCTCTTTCCAAGCTCTATCCAAATTTGGAGGTTTGAATTTTTTATTTTTCTTTTTTGATGGCCTTTTTTCCTATCAAAGCTAGAGGTTCCTTTTTGCACTCTTCTGATCATTATAGTATTTTATTTATGCAAACGCACTGAGATAAAGTGCCATCATGCATTGTATACTTGGGATCTTACACATCTTGTGCCTTTATTGTACATGCATTACTTATAAAGTGCCATGGGGGGGGTTGATGTTTGCCTTTTGTTTTTCATCTACCTTTGTCAAGTGAGTGTTCCTTCCATGACATTAGCCCCATGATGTGTGTCAAGTGAGTGTTCCTTCCACGATATTAGCCTCATGATGTGTGTCAAGTGAGTGTTCCTTCCACAACACTATGTACTTTTTTTGCACCTTTGATGTTCCTGGTTCTGTGTCATGCAGTTCTTGTTGGCCATTCTTTTCAGTGTACTGTCCCTCTCCCTTTTCAACATTATGGGGAGGTTTGTCCTGTTGTTCTAATGCTTCCTTGGTTTGATTGATCAGCCCTTCAGGCTTTGGTGTTTCATGCCATCTATATCTTCGAGTTCAGTTGTTTGTTTTAGTTTGTCATCTAATTCAAGTAGTGTCATTTGAAGACACTCATGCAAATTATAGTCTTCTCTACCTGGTCATGTTCTATTTCCATGGAGGTTCTTCAGATCGGCAGTTACTCTTTGACAGTGTTTGCAGCTATTTCATGCTTCAGTGGTGTTCTTCACTCTCTTTTTTTGTTCCTATCTTCTAGAACACTCTTGTTTGGAGGCTTCTTAGTCCTTCACCTAAGCTTTCATCTCTTCTTGGAGAGGGGTTTTGTTCCCATAGGGTTTTCTCTTTTTTCTCCACTTTACAGAGATTTTATTGTACTTGGGTACCTCATCAAGCCCAGTTGTCAGGACCTAGTGTTTCTTTCCTGCATTTTTTTACATGCTTTTTAAGTCCTTGGTTGTTTTTTAGCTACTCCCTAAGTTCATCTTAAGGGGGGGTGTTAAAGTTATCTTTTATTAGCTAATAATTATTTATTTAATTATTAGTCTATTATACTATATGCTTAAGCTAAACTTAGGAATCTTATAATTCTTTAGGGTTTTCACCTTTAGGGTTTCAAGTATCCTCTTATAAGGATTCTCTCTTTGTATTTTTATTAATAACTATAATTATTGAATTGCATTCTTGTTGCACAATCAATATGACTCCTCTTTTCTGGATCTTTGAATTACGGCCTCCATAGCTATTTTGCTTCTCTCTTTCTGTGATAGGTTTGCATGCAGGTGATCTTTGGGAGCTGTAGAGTTGATTTTTCCTCAACTCCAATAAATCCACCTTTATATCCTTCAACATTTGTTTCATCCATAAAACTTGTGTACAATTAGTAGCAGCAGCAACATACTCAGCTTCAGCAGTAGATAAAGAAGTACATGACTGTTTCTTGCTGATCCATGAAACCAAATTCTTTCCAAGAAAGAAAGCTCCATCGGAAGTTTTTTTCTGGTCATCAATATCTCCAACCCAATCAGCATCTGTATATGCACATAAAGTAAATTTATCATCCGTAGGGTACCACAAGCCATATTCTGATGTACCTTGCAAGTATCTAAAAATGTTTTTCACCGCAATCTCATGATTTTCTCTAGGATCACTCTGAAATCCTGAAACAATACAAACAACATTCATAATGTCAGGCCTATTCTGAGTCAAATAAAATAGACCTCCAATCATAGATTTGTATCTTGTAGGATTTACCGGTGCAGAAACATCTTTTCTTGTCAATTTCTCACTTGTAACCATAGGAGTACTTACCGGTTTAGAATCTCCCATACCAAATTTCTTCAACAATTCCTTAACATATTTAGTTTGACAGATGAAAATACCTTTCTCAGTCTGAGTAATCTGCAAACCTAAGAAAAATTTTATCTCACCAATCATAGACATCTCAAATTCTTTCTCCATATTCTTAGAAAATTCTATGCATAACTTATCTTCACCTCCAAAAATAATGTCATCAACAAGTACTTCAATAATCAATATACCATCATCAATGATCTTATAATATAAATTACTATCAGCACTGCCCTTAGTAAAACCAAGCTTCAAAAGATATTTATCTAACCTTACATACCAAGCTCTAGGTGCTTGTTTCAATCCATATAAAGCTTTCCTTAACCTGCAAACCATATCTGTGTCATCTGATAGTGAAAAACCATCAGGTTGCTCAATATAAACTTCCTCATCAAGATCCCCATTCAAAAATGCACACTTAACATCCATCTAATAAACCTTGTAGTTTTTATAAGCAGCATAGGCAAGAAATAATCTTACAGCTTCAATCCTAGCTACAGGTGCAAAAGTATCTCCATAATCAATTCCTTCCTTCTGACAATATCCTTTACAAACTAATCTAGCCTTATTCCTTATAACTTGACCATCCTCATTCAATTTATTCTGAAAAACCCATTTAGTTCCAATAACATTTTTATTTTTAGGCCGAGGAACTAAGGTCCATGTCTTATTTTTCTCAATCTGATCTAATTCTTCTTATGTAGCTTTCAACCAATATTCATCTTTACATGCCTCAATTATTAATACTGGTTCAACTTGCGAAATTAAACATGCCTCATTAGTTGTCAGTCTTCTTCTTGTCATCACTCCATCGCTCTTGTCCCCAATGATCTGATCTTCTGAATGATTCAATCTCACATACCTAAGATTCTTCTAACTTTTTGTTCCTCTTCTTTTTTCTTCAATTACTGTATAATTCTCTAATAGTGTCGGAGTAATTGGTTCAACACTCTATTTCGGTAAAGGTGCTACCGGTTCAGATACAATCATTTCCACTGTTGGTTCCTTCTCATAAACTCTGATTTGACTTTTGTTCAACTCATCTACTTTGACAATAGCAATATCCACAATTCTCTACAATCTCTTTTTAGAACATCTTGAATTCCTTTCAGAACATCTAGATACAAAATGACCAATCTTATTACATGCAAAACATTTAAAAGGCACTTTTCCTTCATACTTACTTCCTACTGGTCCTTTAGGTACTCTTCTAGAAAATAGTGCTTCAAGTTTCTCAAACTCGGCATCTTCTGTCTTCATATCTTCTAATTCCTTTGCATACAAAGTTTTCCAGTCTTGCTTACCCATTGTAGATGTAGATGCATGAAAAGCAGGTTCAGACTTCACAGCTCCAGAAGGTCCAAATTCTTCAAGCTCAAAAGCAGATAGTTTTCCAACCAAAGTTCTCTCTTGATGGATGTATTAGCCATTGTTCTCAACTCATTAATAGCAGTAGCCTTCATTTTTTAATCCGGTGGTAGGGCTCTCAAGACTTTAGAAACAATTTCATCTTCGCTTAGAGTTCCACCACAACATTGAATTCCCATAACAATCTCCTTTACCCTTTCCATGAATGCAGTAATCCTTTCATCTTCTTCCATCTTCAGGTTTTCATATCTCACCCAGTAACCATCAAGTTTAATAATCTTCACTGTAGGGTCACCTTCATTAAGAGTCTCCAACTTATCGCAAATAGCCTTTCCAGATGATTTGTCGATTAATCTCATTATTTGTTGATCAGAAAGTGCACACAAGAGGGATTCTCTTGCTATACAATCATTCTCAAGCTCCTTGTCCAGGTTTTCCATAGGAGGATTTCCAGATCCTGGATTATAAGGTGTGACACCATTCTGTGTGATCTCCCAAATCTCCTTGCCAACACATCTCAGATGAGTCTCCATCTAAATCTTCCATACTGTGTAATTTGTTCCATCAAGGCTTGGAATATCCCTCTGAAAGATAACTCCAGAAGAACTAGATGAACTTGAACTATTAGTCGCCATAGGATCTTCCTCAAGTGGTTAAGCTTTATGCAGAGTGAACCAAAGCTATGATACCAATTGTTAGACATTTTAAATAACCGGAAGACAACTGAGAGGGGGGTGAATCAGTTGTCATAGATTACCGGAACTATTATCAATTTAAAACTTTAATACCGAAACCCAAAACATTAATACCAGAATAGTAGTTAAACAAATTAAGCATAAACAATAATCATAGAATAAAATCCATCCACATGACATTAAGATTTGTACATGGAAAACCCAGTAAAGAGAAAAACCATGGTGGGAAGCCTACCCACAGTCAGATAATACTTTTGTAGTAAGTATGTGAATTACAATTGAGGGGCCTACACTTGCAGGAAGACCAATAGCCTAGAGCGCACTGCTCATCACAAAAGGAGCCTTACTGAGTACATATAAATCCAGACTACAATCTGGAGAAGTGTTGAACTGCTAAAGATAGCATCTCCTATGCCTAAGTACAGTTTCAGTTAAGCTCAATACCAGAGGATTGAATCCTCTTAAATAAACCCAATTTGATCTCCAATGATCGACCAAATCCTCTACCTAAATGATATTACTTTATTCACACATTACATTCCTTGACCATGACCTTTAACATAACCATAATGATATACAATGAGATCTTACATCTATATATACAAACCCTCGACCATAAACAATTAGGTCGACCACCAGATAATAAACCAATTACATAATTACAAACCATGTCAGCCTTAGACCAAATAAATAATATCCAACACATAAGACATCCTGAAAAAACATCGAGAGGTCCAATCCACACGTTACATTAAAGTCGGTCCATAACCTAGATCAATCAAGACCCAGTATAGGTCAACATGCTACAGCAATGATCTCCATCCACCAAATCTCGAAAATGATCACCAATAGCATCCTGAAACTCCACCAAAAGCTACACCAACACTACTTATGCAATTCATCAAAGATCTTCATCAAAATCTCTGCTGGTGAAACCCTCATCGGAACTAGAAACTAAGCTTCTAAGAAAGAAGGATAGCATCCGATCACAAGACCAAAACCAAGTGACCAAATATGAGCATGAGTATCATGAACAAGAAAATTCCATAACCAAATCATATCCAAACAACTAGTGTTGGCATCAATGACAAAAGATCAATGCAACACATAATCAATTCCACCAAATGGGCAACAGTGTTTATAGGTAGAATACTTCATGAGTTACAGGGAAATATAAACAAAAGGTTGTTAGATGAAGCCATGCAGCTAGTAAGTACCTAGGATGGCTATTTTATTCAATTTACATATATAAGAGTGGGGGATTTGAAGGTGAACCATTCAAACTGTCGTGGTATGTATTATATTGCTTTGTGTTAATAGAGTTTGCTTGCAATTGGCTCACATTGATAAAAAGACAATAGCAAAGCAAAACTCGGGAGTTTATTTCCCTATTGAGTTAGGGTATTATATTTGCAAAATAGTTTTTGTTGCATTGAACCTAGAAGAAGATTTCAAAAAACTTAATTTGCAGTATTATATAGCCTGCACAAACTTTGATAGTAAAGGGTATGCACAGACACATTTGAGTCTTACGCCTGGTTTCTCTCATATTCCCTAGTTAGAAGATTTGTGGGAAGACTGCTAGGATGAATTTGAAGTTAGAAAGAGAATGTGGTCCAGGTTCATGGTGAGTCAAATTGTTTTTGTGCAGTTGGAAATGAATGCTTCTGAGATTATGGAAGATGGAGAAAATGATGTAATGGATCCACAATATGTAGAGAAGGTTCAAGGCCACCCTATCCTGGAGATAGATTGGGAAAAAGATAAAGAAGATCAACTCTGGCACAAAATATTTCTTGTAATTTGAAGGACTGAAAGATGGTTGAGCGAGAAAAGGACTAGAATTTAATGATTGTCAAAGAACCTTATTCTCAGGCCCCAAGTATTTCATCTAATAAATTTGTTCAATCTTGTGATGCAAGTGCTATTAGAGTTAAATTTGAATGAGTAACTACCAGGAAATCAAAGAAATCCCTCATAAGCCAACTACCTACTCATACCACTCAGTCCAAGACCAGAAGTAAAAGAAGAGAAAGTCAGGATCATACTGTGGTGGTTGATTTAGAAACATCTCAAGAGGGCGAAGGCACAATGGCAGAGCTAAATTAGGAACCACCAGCTTTGGAGATTATTGATGTAGAAAAATCATCTGAGGAGGTTTTAGACCCTAAAAATACAATGGTGGTAATGAATGTGGTACAAGATTAGGTCCCAATAGATAAAAGTATGGCAGTTAGTACTCCACAATGGCTGGAAACTTCTTTCAGCAACAAAAAGAGAAATGTGATCCCGTCTTCAATACGAATTGAAGATATGGTGAGCAAATGCCTCGGTAAAACCCACAAGTCTAAGAAGTTGAAAATTGTTTTAAGAATGGATTTTTATCTAGATACAGGGAATTGGACACCAAAGGTAGCTCACCCCATGACTAATGAAGAAGTGGAGAACCCTCCATCCAAAGACTTCACTATTGAGAAAATCAATCTCAGAAATGCTTCAAGGGCCACGAATGTGCATCACTTAGAAGCTTCCACCAAAAACATCATTACTAGAACCTAGAAAGATGAAAATGATAAGCAGGAATTGAAGCAGACACTAAAGTTGATGGTCAAATACATTAATGTTATCCATAATCCCATTGCTTAATCAATTTCCCAGTTGCCTACATCTTTCGATCCTAAATCCCCAATCAACTAGAAAATAATGAGCCAGATTTAGAGGAGCAAAATGATAACTGAAGTATTTCTAAAATGGTTGGATGGCATAATTCAAGTAGGTACAAGCTATATAAATGATTTGAGTAAGGCATATAATGATGCTATGATGGTGATTCGAGAGTTGGAGACAAAGATTTCCTCATGGAAGAAAGAAGAAGAAAAATGGCCATCAGTAATCACTCAAATGAGCGAGGTTCAAAACTACGACGTAATGAGATTTCTAGCAGAGAAGACAGTACCTAGGTTGGATGACAATGTATTGTATGTGTGCAGAAATGATATTGAATGGCGGAACTCAATCGTGAAACAAGGGTATGAAGAATTCACCAAATTGTTGAAAGACATAACAGAGCTTACATTGTCAATGAGAAATGATCTAAGGTGCATTAACATCAAAAGTTCAAAAGATGATGGCAAAACCATCGAGACTACATATTACAGAATTCAATCCTTCAAGGAAAATATTGATTACGTAAAAGATGCAAATACATTGATAACTGAAGATTTCTCCAGAACCGCAAAAATAAAGTCTTTGTTAGATCTCTGCATCAATGGCCTGGACATCATAGACTTATAAAGAACTGAGAAGGGGGGTGAATCAGTGATAGCAAAAAAAATAACACTTTAATCCCAGACCGGTAAAAATATTTAACCAATTTACTTAAGACTTTGCATGCAATCCAAAGTGTTATAAAAGCATTCACAACAAGTAAAACATTCACCATTACACAAGTGTTTATACATGGAAAATCCAACTGGAAAAAACAACGGTGAGATGGAGCTCACAATTTATCTATCTGTAGAAATAGGTAACTGACCGGTTAAGGTCTACAAAGTGCTCTATTAGGAGTAGATCTTGTTAAAGATCCCAAAGCCCTGCTAGGAGCTATACCTAGTTAAAGGTAACCTCAGTGGAGGATTTAGATCCAAGTTAATGAAACACCTTGTTAGAGGATTTCTACAATGAAGCTTGTTAGAGCTTACCCGATTAGGGGATTTAACTGTTGTAGTGATTAGAAAACAACAGGGTGGTATGATCTAGGAATAGCACATTCTACTTGGTTAGATCCTTTTCTTCTCACTCAATACTGCATCTCTGACATACTCTGCAACTCCTTCAACATATCGCATCAACTCTAACTCATAACATCACTTGTATCTTGCATATCAAAATAACTCATCACAATGTATTTTTATAGACATTAGATTTCATGTCGGCTCAAGAACCTCAACACAATTTCCTAGGTTCAGTGAATCTGGACAATCTTTCATAACACATCACAAATCACCGCCAAAAATGTCAGTTGGTGGTAATGCATCAAGACTGGTGATAACTCATCACATAATCTATGAAAACCGGTTAGAACATGGATACCAATTGAGTGTTAATCACTTTCAACTCATAGATCGATTGTCTCCATTTGCCTCCTTGTCTCTCTCTGCTGCTTCTCAAAACTGGTGATAGTGGAATTGTCCAAAACTGATTGTCTTAACCACATATATCGGTTGTCTACATATATCAGTTTAGACACCTTCATACCAGTTAGACTTCTCTATACATATGATACCGATTTGACCTAACTAAGACAATCAAAACATATGTGTGCCATCAATGACAACACATAAAGTCATCAATACAAAAATCATCATCATGCCAACAATCTCCCCCTTTGGCATTGATGGAAACACTTAAGAAATTTTTGTCAGATAAGTGTGCTTACAAAAATGTACAGACTCCCCCTTAACAGTACATACAAAATTTTGACCTCTTAAACTAATTCTACTCCCCCTTTGGCAACAATGTCAAATTGAAAAGTAAAATACATATATTACATCAAAAAATGTATATATATATATATATATATATAAAAGAGTTTTTAAAGTCTTTACAATGTAAATCTTGAGAAAATATCACTGAAATGAATCTTCAACTATGCAAGATCATTATCCCATGTTTCTAATAGTGTCTCAGTGATCTCAACATTTGTCAAAATTTGTGCAACAAATTCTTCCATTGCATCAACAGTTCTCATCTCCGGGGTTGTCAAAACTACTTCTGAATCCTTGTATGCCCTCTATAGGATTTCAACTTTTGGAATTAGTTGATTCTTCAGTTCTTTCAAGGATTTGATCCTCTTTACCTGTTCAAAATCATAAACTTCTAATAGATGTTGTAAGGTATCAACAAATTTACCAAAATTGAAAGCGGAATCCTGTATAGGTATATATGCATCACTTATCCTCTCTAGTTCCTTTTATTTATCTTCTCTCTTTTTCTTTAGATCAGAACAAAATAGTGATACTTATGATATAGTAGCAAAAATTTTACCTCCATTTTCTATACTAGTTCTTAACAAATCTCTATTCACAGTTAAGGCAATCTTGCCTTTATCAATTTCTGGAATCAGTTGCTCTCCCCTTTTCTTCATGTAAGCTTTTTCTGCTAAGGCATGATTTGCCTCTTCAAGTGTTTAAAGTTATTCACTAGCTTCAACAATTAATTGTCCAAGCTTAGCAATAGGGGTAGATAAATTACCAGTATCAGTCTCTGGTAGGAGACTTGACAAAATGTCAACAACAGTCTGAATAGTCTCTACTTCTTTTCTCTACTCTTTCAACCTCTTCTTTTATGCTCTGGATTGCATAACAGTAGCAATCTCCATCAGTTCAGATGCACTCAAATTATCCACATCTATAGGACTTTTTATGTTGATTGAGTCATCATCATCATCATCATCATCATCATCAGTTTTCTTCTTCTCCTTTGCTTTCTCCTCTTCATCCTTTTTCTCTTCTACCTTCTTCTCTATTTTCTCTTTCTCTATTTCTTCCTCCTATGTGGTTGTAGTGACTGATGGTAGTTGAATTTCAACTTTGTGTTCTTTTTTCGGTGGTGGTTGTACGTCCACACTTGGTTCAGTAACTAGTGCTTCCTATGTTATTTGTTTCTCAACAATATCTTGTTGTTGTTCTGTTTCCTTAACCGGTTCAATGTCATTACTGGTTGTATCAACAGTATCCTAAATTTCTTCAGTTTCATCTATAAAGAATATGACCAGTGGAGAACTTGTGTCATCCTTATTCTTGACAGGTTAAACTACATCCGGTGTAATAATTTCCTTAGTTTCTAGCTCTGGTGGAGCTCCAGTCTCAGTTTGATTAGGTTTATTATGATAGCCCTTTAACTGATCATTCATTCCCTGAATAGCTTTAGCTGTCCGATCAGTATCATCATCAACTTCCTAAATTTTTCCTGCCAATAGTTTCATTCTCCTTGATCTTGTATTAAATTGTCCTTTATATTTAGCAAGCATTGCTAATAACTCTTCATTAGACAATTTAGAAAAATATTAAACAAAAATTATATCAATCATCTCTTGTTCTTGATCAATAATCAACTTCCATTTATTTTCAAGAATTAAATATAAAGAATCAGAAATGTTGTTTTGAATATCTTGTGGTATCTGGTTATTTTGACACAGGTAATTGATTACCTCTTGAACCACTTCTTTTTCTGACCTTCATCAAAGGAATCAAAATGTTCTTTTACATTATCAACCCACTTTCTCCTTAATGTTTTCAAATTCCATTCAAAATCATGCATTGGTTTGAAAGATGCAACATCAATGGGAGTACATTGTTTGGTAATTACTCCTACTGGTTTAGACTCCTTACCAGTTACCTTCATCTTCTTTGGTTCTTCTTCAGTTTCAGTTTCCTCATATTTTGCTTGAAGGATGAGATGTCTGCCTCTTTTCCTTGTGACAGTCTGCTTCTTTTCATATACCTTAGGTACCAGTTCCTTCTTGATTTGGTTAATCCTTGCTATTCTTGTACCGGTAGACACAGAAGCTCCTTGATCTTCTTTCTTCTTTTTCTCCTTCACACTACTGGGTTGTGTCGGTGCACTCCTTTCTTGATAAGTTCAGTCTTTTCTTCTTTGTATCCTTAGGAGATGCCAAAAGGTTGTTGGCATAACTGATTAGTAAGTCATAACTGACTTCATAGCTCATTTCCTCCATTCCTTCTTCTCTTGGTTCAACAACCTCCATAAAATAGAAGTCAGTGGTCACAATGAAATAGATGTCTTTTTCAAAGTGTTTCACCACTTCATCTGATAACCTTAGTCTCATGCTCATCTTCTTTTGGAATTCATTGAAATACATTTTCATTGCAATTTGGAAAGTGTTCTTCACAACCTTTATGCTATTCTTAATTTGTGTTGTAACCGGTGTATCCTTAAACCATTGTATATCACCAATTCCTGGAATAAAATTCTGAAAGTAGAAAAACAAACCAATCAAAAGTTTCCCATATTTAAACTTTTGACTGTTGTCTTTCTTTATTGACTCTAGATTCAACATTAGTTGAATTCTCATCACCTCGCACAGATCATAATCTACATCTTCTTTCATCATCTGGTAGGCGACATGCACGAAAGTAGATGGTACATTATTCATTCGACTGGAATGAAATATCTGGTAGCCAATAACAATTGTTTCAAACTTGACTCCTTCATCTGCAATATTGTTGATAGATATAGCATGAGCATCAATAGTGGTCTTTGTCACCTCAATAATAGTCTCCTTTGATATTTTCCTTAACTTAGGTACTTCACTGGTTTGGCAGAAACCTGTTACTGCATGAATATCCTCCTTTGTGATAGTGTGAGACCTATCAAGGTACATGTTCCCACCGTGTACACGACTCAGGATAATCCTCACATGTTCTTCCTCAAAATCTTCAAGAAAATAGACTGCATTATGAAAACCCTTTTCATAAACCCTAATATATTCGGGTTTGATTTTCCCGCTCTTGTCGCACAGAGATTTGAGCTGAGAATAGATTGCCAATGACCCTAGATCCTCAATTTGGCAATCTATATAACTTGTCAAATCACCTTTGATAAAAACACCTTGGGGTACTTGAGATAAAGCATTATAAGACTCTATCTTATATGTCCCCATTGACTCCATAGCTTCGGCAGTGATAAAAAGACTCTTTGTTGGTGTAGATGACAATGCCATTATAAATAATCTTGATTCGAGAGAGAGATTGACAAAAATACCTTGTTCCCTTCGCATTGGTAGGGTTTCTGGTTTCTCTCTCACTTGCACACCTAATTCGCCTTTCCTTAGCTTCAAATCTGATTTAACTTTTTAATCCATAGCTCAAATCCATTCTCAATCTACTAACAATTCTCTGTTTTTCTCTGCAAGTGCTCACAAAATTCTTCTTCGAATGCAATAGGGTAAGGAAATGATTTAGCAAAGCTTCTTTTATTCATTTTACCCACTGCAATAATTACACTAACAATAGGGTAACAAACCCTAATTAGCACTTGCCTATACAGGTAGGCATATAACCAGTTGGTAATCCTTATAAAACCAATAGATAACAATATCAAAATTCTTAAAAAAACTTGAAATACAAAGTTTTCTTACCATACTCTCTTCAAGGGGTCCAAAAGTAGATTTACCGATACACTCCTCTTAGCCTTGTTGAAAAGCTTAGTTTATCGGTGTAGCATTCTCCACACTAGGTGAAGGATTTGATTATTTTGATGACTTGTCCTCACTTTTCTTCTTCCAAATTCTAGTCATCTTCGCTCTAGTTTCTTCAACATCAACCTTCTGCTTTCCTTTCTGATCTTTAGAGTGATTTGCCAGTTGGTTCTTCTTTGTTCTGCAAAACTTAGCAATGTGTCGTGGTTTATGATAATGATAGCAAGCCATCCTAGATGCTCTCCAAGGTCCTGCATTACCTCTTCCAATCCTTCTTATGTAGTTCATAGCCACATGTCCATAGTTATTCCAAATTGTGCAAATCACATTTGTTGCCTTCTCCATCTCATAGGGACTAAACCAGTTGACATAGAGTTTTTGCCAATTCATATTTCTTCAGTTGTCATAAGTCCTTCTCCAGTCACCAATAGGTCTTGGATTCATGTGAGGTGTCAAATTGTTCACTTCATATTTGCATTCAACTGATCTATGTCCATACATATTGCATGTGCAACAATGACCTTCAAATCTTCTAGACACGTATCTAGTATTATAATTATAGCTTGTGTTCTCATTAGATCTACTTCTACACACATTTGCAGTATGTCCAAGTTTATGACAGATAAAGCAAACAGGTTTAAACTTCTTCTTACCCGATTTCATGCCTTTAGATACCGGTTTGTCTTTTGATGAAGTAACCTTTTTTTTAGAAGACTCGCCTTGCTCAAATGTATTGAATTCTAATCCAGATGTGTCACCGTTCATCCTCTGAGATTGGATCTATTCATCCAGCATAGAGGAGCTCTTGTTTAATTTTTCAAGCTTCCCATTAGCCTCAGTAAGCCCTTTGGTAAGATCTTCATTATGCTTCATAAGAGTCTCTCTAAGAGACATTGCCATTTCAAGATCTAACTGTAATGCTTCTTTTTCTTCCTTCTCCTCATGCCAATGTCCATGCAAAGTTGCATTCTCCTTCTTGATCTTAGAGATCTCATGATCTTTCTCTTTGATCAGATCTTCAGTTTCCCTCCTTGCTTCAAGTTCTTGACTCATACGGATTGTAAGGGCTTCAAGTTCTCTCCTTAGGTTAAGTTTTTCACCATTCAATTTCTCCACTTCTTCAGCCAATGCATCAATATTGGCCTCGTCTAAAGAGCTGTTGTCATAGATCTCCAAAAATTGCTTAGTCAGTTCTCTCCTCTTTACTTGTGAATCTTTGAACCTACCTCTCAGGGTTTCAAGCTCATCCCTAGTTTCATCAAGTACTCTAGCCATCTCTCTATAACTCATATCCCCCATAATGGATTTAGGGTTTCCTTCCAAGTTATTAAGCCTTAAGGAAGTTACACTATGATACCAATTGATAGACTTATAAAGCACTAAGAGGGGGGGTGAATCAATGATAGCAAAAACAATAACACTTTAATCCCAAATTGGTAAAAACATTTAACCAGTTTACTTATAACTTTGCATGCAATCCAAAGTGTTATAAAAGCATTCACAACAAGTAAAACATTCACCATAACACAAGTGTTTATATGTGGAAAACCCAACTAGGAAAAACCACAGTGAGATGGAACTCACAAGTTAACTATCTGTAGAAATAGGTAACTGACCGGTTAAGGTCTACAAAGTGCTCTGTTAGGAGAAAATCCTATTGAAGATCCCAAAGCCCTATTAGGATCTATACTTGGTTAAAGTTAATCTCAATGGAGGATTTAGATCCAAGTTAATGAATCACCTTGTTAGAGGATTTCTACAATGAAGCTTGTTAGAGCTTACCCGATTAGGGGATTTAACTATTGTAGTGATTAGAAAACAATAGGATGGTATGATCTAGGAATAGCACATTTTGTTTGGTTAGATCCTTTTCTACTCACTCAATACTGCATCTTCGACATACTCTACAACTCCTTCAACAAATCGCATCAACTCTAACTCATAACATCACTTGTATCTTGCATATCAAAATAAGTCATCACAATGTCTTTTTATAGACATTAGATTTCATGTCGGCTCAAAAACCTCAACACAATTTCCTAGGTTCAGTGAATTTGGACAATCTTTCATAACACATCACAAATCACTGCCAAAAATGTTGGTTGGTGGTAACGCATCACGACCAGTGATAACTCATCACATAATCTATGAAAACTAGTTAGAACACCGATACCGGTTGAGTGTTAACCTCTTCCAACTCATAGACCGATTGTCTCCATTTGCCTCCTTGTCTCTCTCCGTTGTTTCTCAAAACTAGTGACAATGGAATTGTCCAAAACTGATTGTCTTAACTACATATACCAGTTGTCTACATATATCATTTAGACACCTTCATATCGGTTAGACTTCTCTATACATATGATACCCATTTGACCTAACTAAGATAAGAAAAAAATATGTGTGCCATGAATGACAACACATAAAGTCATCAATATAAAAATCATCATCATGCCAACAGGACAATCACATGAATAAAGTGGTGCAATTTAGGCGGGACAAATAAGTTTGGAAGCAATGATTTACCCACATTGGGCTACCGAACTTTGTAGTTCTTCAGAACTTCTATGCAGCTCACCTGGAATGGAAACATGTCATTGTTGCAACACAAAATCATCTTGAGAGCTCCATCTCATCATAACACCTTTGATCGTGCCAGCAAATTTCAGTTTCTTGATTCAACATCTTTAGTCATGTCTTGAAATAATTTTTTTTAAGAACAAACTAAATTTTACTTTGGAATAGATTTAAGTAATTCTGGTTTCAAAAAGACAGTTAGCCTTTATTGGCTATATATATGTTTTTAAAAGACTTTGAGAAGGTCCAAGAATTTTTGAGGGGATCATAGCCCTTGTTATATTTTTTTTGATATGTGATGTTTTGAAGAAGAAATTTTATCTGTGAATGAAATGAATGAATGGTTATCACAAGCTTAAATCTGTACGTTTAAGTTGTTATCAATAAATTTATGTGTGAATTTATATTTCAATGTGATAATTGTTTTGCTTCTGAAGTTCATTATATATGTGAGTGAAGTTTGTTGGTTTATGAGTTCATTCTAATTAATCTTGCTAGGAGCAAGCAAACTCAGTGTGCTTTGTGTATGTGAAATCAATTACTTTTAAGAAAAATCACATTCATGACATGTTTATGTGTGGATGGCAGTTGCCTTTAGTACTTTCTAGTAAAAAGTGTATGTATGAGTTTGTTTTCTGTTAAGTTTATTCATTGAATATCATAAAGGGAGTTGAACCTTAATTCAGAGGGAAACTATTTATAGTTTACCCAACTAATTTGTCACTAATTTGATCTTGAGAAGGGATTACATAGTCATATATACAAATCATCATTGAGGACAAATTTGTTAACCAACAATCTCTAAGATTAAATTGGTGGATGGGACCTCTCTTCTTACCATTAAGGCTTAAGGTTGGTACAATATCCTCACTCGGACACAAAGAGTATTCGAGCATGTTAATAGGAAATAGAATCTAAATCTTGATAAGAAAATGTGTAAAAAGACTATTGTTGCCTATTGGTCTAGAACCCTTCAACCCAAAAGAACTTCTTTAGATGACAATTGTTTATGTAAAAGTTAATACTTTGCCCTAATAGTATATATTGTCTTTTTTGTGGTGAAATTGAGAGTAGTTTCCATATATTCTTTCAATGTTATTATGCTAAGAGTGTGTGGTCTTTGTTCATGGGAAATATTAGGGAATGGGATTGTGTCATTGAGTCTTATTCGTCTAAAAATATTTTGGGTTATTTTTTGGTTATGGATAAGACTTATAATTTGTTATGACCATTGTTATCTATTAATATTATTTGGTTGTTATGGAAGAGATGAAATGAGAATGTATACCAAGGGAAGGGGAGGATTCTTACCGAGTCTACATGTAGACTCACAATAATTTTGATTGTTGAACAAGTAACCTTCAAATTAAAGTTGCTTGTTGAAAGGTTCATGAAAGTGATAGGCGGGACACCACTATACAAGGAAGATATACAGGAAGTGGTTTTCTAGCCACAAGACTTAAGATATATTGATAAGAAATTCTAGGAAGAGTACATTGATTTTAATAATACAAACTACAAGGTGCATCAGTATGAGAAGGGATGAGGTAGTCAAGGACCTTGAAAAATTGCACATAAAAACTATGATACAACTAGTTGGGAAATAATTTCTCCCTCATTGGGACAATCATTTGACTCCTATCAAGCTAGCAGGACAAAGCCAAATAAGGTGGACAAGGAGAAGGGTAAAGCTAGGTTCAATGAAGAGGGTGATGTTGAGGAGGGAGAAAATAACCAAGAGTACTAGCAAGGAGAAAATGAAGAACATGATGTGTAATCCAATTGGATATTATCTCTATTTTTTTCTTTAATTATTTTGTGTTTTTGCATAGCATTTTTTGTTATCTCATAAAAAATGGATGATATTACATGTTCATGACTTGGATATTATAGTTTATATCATGGTATGGATAATATGTTTGTTTTTGTTATTTTGTTAACTCAGAGGTATCCCTGCAACCCTACCCAGCATCCTCGATTCTTGAGGCGAGCAAAGGCGAGACTAGTCCCCCGAGGATGCAAGAACTCCCCGCAAGCCTGGTGCAATGGATAATATGTTCATATGGCTTATAAAGATGTAATTTTATTTTTTGGTCTATTTTTATACTGGTTGAGTTGTAAATGAGTGACTAGCTTGGTCACTAAACATGTATCAAATTATATTTCAATACTTTTTGCATGAAAGACATACAATCCAAAAAAATAAAAAATAGTATCAATAATTATAATATAATATAAGCACTCTTGTGATGAGATAATCCTAGATTAATCAAATTGTATATTTTATTATAATTATAACTAGCATAGTCATTTTTAGAGGAATATAGCTAAAGTACACCAAAGATATCATATTTGTTCATTATTCCACTTAGATATAGACAAAATTGATTGATCAATTAAACTCAAGTGAGTGAGTGAGTGAGTGAGTGAGTGAGTGAGTGAGTGGGAGTTGAGAGCTAAAAGTGAAGATAAAATAATATAAAATTAAAAAATAATAATTAATTTAATTTTTCATGCATTTAAGTACACAAAAGTAAACTACCATAACTATCTTTAGAGGACGCAAAAGATATCATATTTTTCAAAAATTATTACATTACTATATTTCTATTAAACTATTGACAATGGCAATGTAATCGATTGGTGGATTTTTTTGAATGAATTTTTGTTTGTAGACTTGATATTTTCTCAATTCTCCAACATTGGAATCAAAGCAGGTTTTGAAAGAGGCATCCCTAGTTTAAACTCCACTCATGCCTTGTTTGTGTAGTTGATTAAGGTAATAGATTGTAAATCTGATGCTCCTCTTGATGCCATTACCTTTTTTTGTTCTCATTTACTTTTTGTAATTTCAAGCGATGCAAACAAAGGATTAGTAGGATCCCACACACCTCAAGCAAAATATAGATTTTGTAGTGTCCACCCTTCTTTCATGTGTGTTAGTAATTCTTGTTGGGGTCTTGTGTTCCTTGCAGGGAACTCATTAGCATCCGCCACTCACATGTATTGTCTTTCTCTTCTATTTTGTTCACTCTTTTCACAATTTTCCCACATGTTCATTGTGTTCATGCTTAAATTAATTTTCTAATTTTTGTTCAATAAAAACCCCTTTGAATAATTTCTATTTGGTTTTTATCGATCAAAAACTCCTACAAATTTTAAGGCCATAGCTATCAAGGAGGTCGATCAAGATTCCTAAGAAGAAATGAAGAAATGGCAATACATGAAGAAATGAAGAAAGTAACAAATGATTGGCAGACATTTACAATAAGGAGGTGTGTAGAGAAATAAGGTAATGAACAATTCTAGAAACCCGAGTTATCTTTTGTTTCATTTCGAGTTCTTGCATCAATAAAATGGACTCAATTGAAATATGAAGTTGTTGCATATTTATTCCTGACAATAAAGAGAGGTAAAAATTTATTCAAAACAAAAGGAGACATACATCAAAAGAAGGCAAATCGTCAAGCCAAGAGAAGACTACAAAGACCTATCCCGATCCACAAGTTGATCCAATATGTGAGACAACTCGGGAGATAGTTGTCCCCTATTCTCAATAGACCAACCTTCCATAAAGTCAAATGCCCATTTGGCAAGACAAACTGCTACCCCATTCCATTCCTTGGGAATGTGAATGAAAGTGACTGAGTCAAAGAAGTTACAAAACAAAAAGAATCTGTCGAATAATAATCTGAAGTTGCCAACTAACACCATCAAGATTCTGTTGATTCCAGCAAACTTGTAGTTAGTTATTTTGCAACTTCTACAATATTGGACATATTCATAGCATTGCAATGCAGAACTAGCAGAAGATAATGGGGTAACAATAGGCACAAATTGTGTCCATAACAAAAAGATAGAAATAGAACATTGCAAGAATTTTATTCTAGAGTAGCCAAAGAGCATAAGATGTATCTCACATAATACATTTTTAAATGAAGTGTAAGTGATTAAGGTAGTTAAGGTATTTTGAGGTGAATGAAATAATGTCTTTTCTTTGTGTATTTTCAATTTTTTATTTTCCAAGGAACTTTTCATGCTAGCTTTTGACCATGGATCCCTACAAGGTATGGCCATCACATTTCATGTTATAGAAAAAACTCCCAATTTGAATCAAAGTCATATCATTACGCATCATGAGAGAGAATAAATAATTGATCTTCCTATGGGAAATAATACGATGATGGTATTCCTTTATTTTTGTCATCTCTAAGCAATAGTGATGAAAACTCAAATTTATCAATATATGGAGGTTTTTTAAATATAGATGAAAGGCACTATTGCCACTAATATTAGCAGGTTCTACATTTGAGTCTCGAATATCTCTAAGGTCTTCTCAATGTATTGGAATAACATTTTTTTTCTTTGGAAACAATCCCTATTTCATTGTGCATCCTCAACATATAGGTAGACAAAAATCTTGGACACTACTAGAAATGATAATAAACATAACTATGTCGCGAGTTGGACTAATTGTTGTTATGAAATATAATTGTTACGCAATTGGAAAGATAATTATTTAAGCCACTTTGAATGAGGCATTATGAGGTTTATTGTGCAGATTGAAAACATTGAGATTATTAATGTGTTTCATATAATTCTTTGTAATTGGAGCAATGGTGTATTTTTTATGCAATATAGATTTGGGAGATTTACTATAAGTATGCATTATCAGCGAAAATTGACATCCAATGAGTTTTTTAATTGAATAAGGACAACCATAAAATTTCTTATCTTAGCACTAAAAGGGGTATTAGAAAATAGTGCTAAACATAGTGTGTTGGATAAAAATGGAATTCAGTAAACTAAGACCTAATCCCACTCTCATTCACACATTAGAATACGAAAGATCATAAGGAGATGATTCTCTTTGACTACTTCTTTCAAGAGGGAGAGAGAGAGTCAAGGAATATCTTTAGGGTTTATATTCCTTTGTTGCTTATGAAGAGGAGACATGCAAAATGTAGTGATATGATTAACTAACCTAGAGAGATGACCTAAAGTGTTGAGATAAACTAAAATCTAGAAAAATGCATAACTAAAATTGAGACACAACGTACAGAATTGGAAATGAAATTCAAATGTGCACCTGTAACCAAAAACTAAGTTGAAATGAGTTGGACCAGGGCACTGGGTGCCTTGGTCCCTAATACCTTATTGAGTTGGACTTCTACAAATTGAAAACTGAGACTCTGCACTACTATATTGCCATATAAAAGTTGAGAAATTAGAGGACAAATGCATTGGGCGCCTTGGTCTCAGAAGACTGAGAGATGCTTTTGGATCTAGGTATGCACTTATGTTCTTTCCTTCTCGAAGATCATGCATTCGTCAGAACTTTGTACCTATACGTACAACTTGGAAAATGGTATTTGGGTGGCTATATAGGTTTTTTCCTTAGTCAAACCCCTTGTTTTGGTGATTTCCACCTCCACAAATAGCAAATAATGCATTGAAATGTGTGTGTGTGCTAGAGTCCTATGTGCTTACAAGATCCTAAACGAGCTAAAATGCAAGAATTAGAGTTTTATCCTACGTTATGAGCATTAAACCCTAAATGAATGTAAATTGAATTTAAATGCTTCAAATCACAAATGCAATAAAGGATATAAAGCATTAATGTAAATCTGAATTTGAAAACAAGTATTGTGAAACACATATGAAGATATGAAAATAACATGAAACCATACCAAACCCTAAGGGAGAGGTACAAGCCAATCAATAGTTGGTGATCTCCAATTATTCTTCAATATCTTCAAAGCTTCAATTGATGAAAAAAATGGTTGATGAAGACTTGATGAATACTTGATTTTTTTATTGAAGACTCCACGTAACTTGTACTTTATGTTGGTATTATGGATGTGTTGCATTAGTTTTGTCATTGGTGTCAACACTTATCCTTCTGGAGATCTACATTATTGATTTTGCACTATGGTTATATTGGTTTACTATTGAACTGACACATTGTGTTCATCGGAAAGGTTAGTGACTTATGCACAGTCATCGGTATATGCTCACCGGCAAGTTATATGGTTCATCGGCACTGATGATGACTTGTTATCATCTGGAGATCACTTGATTATGTCGAAAACATGGTTTAGATACTTGGTTTTGGTGTTTTTCTTATTGGTCTAATTGGGTTGACATATTTGTTGTTACCAGCAGATTAGTCTAGGTTATGGATCGGTATGCGTTATGTATTCTAGATCAGCACGACACGTTATGGAGATGATTTATTGATTGGATATTGTTGTAAATGTATTGAGCCGACATGATGCATCGCATCAAGACATATTTGTAATTGATTTAATTGTAATATTCTTAGTAAGCCAACCTACACATTTGGTCTTAGGTTTTGTATAAATATAAGATCTCATTTGTGAGATGAAATGTGGAATTGTGGTATGATCATAGTATGTGTGAATATTGAAGATCATAGAGCAAATCAAGTAGACATATTTTGAAGGTTAAAGGAAGGTTTGAAGGTGTTTATCAGAGCTTAACCAGTACTGAATCCAGCATTGGAGATGTTATTTTGAGCAGTACATTATTCTAGGATTTAACCATCCTATTGTAGTCATTATGACTCCCATTTGAGCAGTGTGCTCTAGGAAGTTGGTCTTTCTGCATGTGCAGACCCCATTTGTATACACATACTATCTCTAGTAGTATCATTTGATTGTGGGTAAGGTTTCCCATCGTGGTTTTCCCCTCACTGGGTTTCCACGTCAAAATCTTTGTGTTATGTGTTGTGGATGTTGTTTCTCTATCTGTTTCATGCATTAAGTTTCACCGGTATTGATATTAACTACTAATTTGTTAACCGAAATTAAGTTTGGTTTACCGGTATTAAGTATTAAGTTTGATTAAGTTATAATTGGGTTGAAATTCATTGACAACCAATTCACCCCCCCCCCCCCCACTCCCAGTTGTCCTTCTGGTTCCTAACAATTGGTATCAAAGCTAAATCCTCTTTTTGCAGAAGCCTAACAGCTTGAGGAGATCCTATGGCAATGAACATTTTCATGAAGGATAGTCCTAAACTTGATGGAACTAACTATGGTATATGGAAGATCAAAATGGAGACACATCTGAATTGCATTAGAAGAGACATATGGGAAGTTACAAAGAATGGCTATGTTGGTCCTACTCCGAATCAACCTAATCCACCAACATTGGGCAAAGATCAAGAGAATGATTGCAAAGCAAGAGAAGCACTTTTGAGCGCATTATCAAATCAGAAAATTATGGGATTATCAGACCGATCTACTTCTAAAGCTATTTGGGATAAATTGAAAACATTGAATGAAGGAGATACCACTATCAAAATTGTAAAACCGGAATGTTACCGGGTCAGGTATGAAAATTTGAAAATGGAAGAAGATGAAAGAATTTTTGCCTTTATGGAAAGAGTTAATGAAATTGTTTTAGGATACAATGTTGTGGAGCATCCTTAAGTGAAGATGAAATTTTTTTTGAAGTTTCAAGATCTTTGCCTCCGGCATACAAAATGAAAGTAATTTCTATTAATGAGTTGAGAACAATGCCTAATACATCAGTATCTAGAGATACCTTGGTTGGAAAACTTTCAGCATTTGAGCTTGAGGAATTTGGTCATGTTGCTACAATTAAGACAGACTTAGCCTTCAGGGAATCATCATCTACAGCATCATCATCTGATGAATACTAAGAGGGGTGGGGGGGTGAATTAGTATACCAAAGAATACTGTAATCAATCTTTTAAACAGTTTAGCAGATAACCGGTGCAACAGATTCACTAATAAACTAGTTAAGATAAGTGCAAACCAAATAGCAAACAAAGCATTCACCCACAAAATCACAATCACCATAACACAAGATATTTGACATGGAAACCCAAATGGGAAAAACCATAGTGAGCAGAAACTCACAAGTAACTATCTGCAAAATAGTAACCAGACCGGTTAAGGTCATACAATGTTCTTCACTAGAACAGATCCTGTTAGGAATCTAGATCTCTGTTAGGAGATAAGTCTTGTTAAAGACTACCTTGTTAAAGGATTTCAGATCCAAAATTGTGAACCACCTTGTTAGAGGATTCACAAAGCCTTTGTTGGGCATACCCGGCTAAGGGTTTCAGACTTGTCAAAGATATTAGTAATCAACAAGTGAATGATCTAGATAATAGCACAGTATGCTTAATTAGATCCTTGACAGCTCATTGTTAATGCATTTCAGTATTACTTCAGTCTTCAATATCTCCACACTCTATCTCTTCACACAGACCTAATCTTCTCTTCAATGATCGCACATAACCTTTTCTATTCTATCTCTCATACATGCAAACCCTAGACATGATGTCCTTATAAAGGAATCCGATTTCATGTCAGTCCAATAGAATTAGACTGCAAGTCCCTAGGTATAGTGCATCTAGACACATTTGGTAACACGGCACAAAAACACCACCAAAGTGTTGGTGTGTGATAACTCATCACACATTACAATAATACCGGTTGGTAACTCATCACAAATATATACTGGTTAATACAATATACCGATTACTGGCTGTCAAAAATGAAGACTGGAATATTGTAGTGTTTTGATCAAAATTTAACTACCGCTTGGGTCCTTCATACAGCTAGAGATCCTTGAACCGATTGGGGTCTTCATAGCGCTTGGGATCTTCAGTCAATCTGTGACCGGTATACCATCTTCTACAAAATATCAATAGTCTAAATACTATTCATTCAATAATACACAATACCGGTTGGAACAATTACCGGTTGAGCATAACTCATACATCAAGAAAGTGTACGTCCATCAATGACAATCAAAACATCATCACAATGCCAACAATCTCCCCATTTGGCATTGATGGCAACACTTAGGAAAATTTTGACATCTAAGTGCTTTACAAACAAAAAATGCCATAATCAAAATTACTCCCCCTAAGCATATACACTACCCCTTTTGCAAAAATTACAAATAAGTGCATAAACATTCAACAAAATTTTAATGTATCTACAATACTCCCCCTTTGCCAACAATGACAAAGTAATGCAAACTCTCCTTTTTATAAAATAACACAAAGTAGATGTTCATGACAATAAGGAATGAAATTTCTCAAAAATAGATTTAAAGTTGTGCACAAAAGTTTTCATGTCCAATGTCCATGACTCAAGTAATGAGGTGGCAACCTCACTTTCAGTCTTCATCTGGAATGCCAGTTCTTCCATTGCATCAATGGTACTCATCTCTTGAGTTACCATGATGGCTTCCAAGTTGAGAAAACATCTTTGAAGAACCTGCAGTTTAGGTAATAGGAGCAGTTGAAGCTCCTGCAAATCTTGAGTCTGGTTGCTGATCTCTAAGTCCATCTTGGCAGTCTAATGCTGAAAATGATGAACAGTTTGTCCATAGACAGTGAATAAAGCATAGGGCATCTTGAATTTGCTGATATATTCCTGTAACTCCGATTGGAGTTGATCTTTCTGTTTGATCACATCTTCACAAAATAGATGGGGTTGGCGGATTTTACTCAAAATAAATTTACCCTCACCCATAGCAACACTGATATCATTTTGTTGCTTCAGTAGTTGTGTTGTGAGTTCATTCATTTGCTTGACTAAGGCAATATTGAGTGCCTTTTCATGGTTCTTACTTGCAGTTGCTTGAGAAACATCTTCCAAGCATTGTACCTGGTCCTCTACTACGGTACAAAGAATTTTGAGCTTGGATAGAGAGGAGTCGGTATTGGGGAGGTTAGTACCGAGAATTAGACTGGTAAGGGTGTCAACTGCAATTTGTATGACATCCTGTTCTTTCTTCCTCCACAATTCCTCATGTCTCTCCTGTGCAATTTTGATGCCTCTAAGTAGCTCAGACTCATCTGATGATTGAGTCAGACATGCAAGAGTTAGATCAATAGGACTAGTGGAATCAACATGCTTGGTTTGATCATCGGTTTCCTTAGGAGTCTGCCCTCCTTCTTTGGTCTTGATCTCCACTTGTTTTCTCTTCTCTGCGTCCTTCTCCTCTTCCACTCTTTTCTTTTCTTCTTCTTGCTTCTTCTCTGACTCTTTCTTTTTCTCCTCTTCTTGTTTCTTCTCCATTTCTTCCTTCTTCTTATCCTCTTCCTATTTTTTCTTCTCTTCCTCCTTCTTCCTTTCTTCTTCATTCCTCTCATCTTCTTCTTTCTTCTTCTCTTCTTCTTTTCTCTTATCTTCGTCTCTCTTCTTCTTTTCTCTTATCTTCTTCTCTCTTCTTCTCGTCTTGTTTTCTCTTATCTTCTTCTCTCTTCCTCTCTTCTTCTCTTTTCTTATCTTCTTCTTGCTTTTTCTTTTCCACTTGTTCTTTCTCTGCTTTCTCTTTGTCCTGTTTCTCTTTCTCTGCTTTCTCTTTGTCTTGTTTCTCTTTCTCATCTTTTTCTTTGTCAGGAGTGACATCCTCATTATCTAATGCATCAACATCAATAGAGTCAATTTGTTCTGTCACTCTTTCACCTTGACTGTCAAATACCTCATCCGATTTGACAGAGGATAGGTTTGGTGCTTGGTCAGCTTGCCTAGTGGCTTCAGATACTCAGTGCATATTGACAGGAACTTTAACATGTATGTATGTATCCTTTTCTACTTTAGAATTTTTACCTTCTAGTAACTTGAGTCGCCTCCTTCTCATAAAGAAGATGCCTTTGTTCTTATCCATAATTTCAAATAACTCAAAATTTGAAGCATCGGGAAAGTACTGTGCAAAAAATGTCTCCCTGATCTCTTGTTCTCTTTCAATGGCAATGCGCCATTTATTATCCAAAGTATTATACAAAGAATTTGGAGTAACAGATTTAATCTCAGAAGGCGACTGATCATTAACACATAAATATTTAATGATCTCTTGTTCTACCTCCTCTTTCTCACTATCATTAAAATCATCAAAATATTCCTTTAAGTCATCAAGCACTTTCCTCCTAATATTCTTTATTGTCCTCTGACAATGTGTCATTGGTTTATAAGAAGAAATATATATATTTACCAGTGTAGAAGTTGTTGGTACATTACCGGTAGACTTTGGCTTTTTTCTTGATTGCCTTGTCTTCTTTGTTTGAATCTCTGGTTTAGTGTCTTCTGCCTCCAGTGAGTGAGTCTTGGATTTTTGCTTCCTCTTGAATACTTTTGCCGGAACAATCTCAGGTTTCTTTTTGGCTGGTGACCGCTTGGTCACTTTCAGACTGGTAGATGTAACCGGTGTAGATACCGATGGCACTGTTTTGCCCTTTTTCTACTTTGGTTCCTCAATCAATGTGACCCTCTCTAAGTAGGTACCGCTTCTTTTCTTCTTTGCATCCAGTGGTGAGGCAAGTAGGGTAGAGGCATACCCGATCAACATGTCATTCACCACTTCATACCCCATAGGGCCAACTACTTCCTTTCTCGATTCCACCGCTTCCATTATGCAGTCATCTATCCTTATTGTGAAGCAGATGTCATCTTCATACTTCTTCACAATATCATCAGATATCCTCATTCTCTGGCTCATATTTCATTTGAATTCATCAAAATACTTATTTAGAACCTCAGGATATGCAGTTCCCACTACTTGTAGACTCTCCTTGATCTATCTGGAAACCGGTAGGTCAGTAGACCATTGAACATCACCTACTCTAGGGAAATAACCTTGAAAGTAGAAGAATAGATCGACCAGAAGTTGTCCAAACTTGAACCTCAGAGATTTATCCTCTTTGATGGATTTCAGATTCACCAGCAATTGCTTCTGTAAATAGGTACATAGGTCATATTTAGTATCTTCCTTAATCATCTTGTAAACAACATTCACCGCAGCAACAGAGACAGAATTCATTCTGCTGGCATAGAGTATCCTGTAACCAATCACCATGCAAGCATATTTTACCAGATCATCAAAAATGGTGTTGACGGTCATTGCCCATTGGTCACTCATAGAACCGGTGAGCTGTGTCATTTGAGTTTGGTGACCTTCCATAGAACTGGTACTTCTCCAACATTGTAGAATCTGGTGATGGCATGAATCTCTTCCGGTGTGATGTCATGGGTCCGCTTGAGATACATCTTGTCACCATGCACTCTGCTGAGGATAATGTGAATATGTTCTTCTATAAATTCTTCTAGAAAGTATACCGTGTTGTGTAGATTCATCTTCTCAAGGATGCTATACTCTGATTTGATCTTCTTGTCATCTCCATAGAATAGACTTAGTTAGGAATGAATTACTAGGGATCCTAGGTCTTCCAACTTACAGTCTATATACCCTGAAATATCTCCCTCGACAATGACTCCGGCAGGAATTTGAGATAGGGCATTGTATCTCATTTTCTTTTGAAGAAACTCAGGTGTATCTTCAGGTGCACTAGAACTAGAATGTGATGCAGAAGCCATAACCCAATGATAAGAAAGAATTTTGGAAAATACCTTCACAATCTGAAATTTAGGTTTTCCAAATTCATGCACAGTACACCACTTCGTTTGCTAGTTCACCGCTTAGTGTTCTTCACTGATTTCTTGAAGATGATTGCAAGATTTCACACACGATTTCTCTAAATTCCAAACAAATCACTCTGGTTGCTCTGCTCTTGAAAATTCTTCTTTTGAAAATAGATAAGTGAAAATAACGATGAAAACCCTTTTAAACAAACTCTTACCTACCATAATAAATGCATCACCGCTAGGGCACAAACCCTAATTTTGCCTTTTACCGCTTCAAATCTTCTGTCAATTGATAGGTAACATATATCGGTAAAGGTCTTTACCGATATAAACTGAGGGTTCAAAACATTTCACCGATATGTTCCCCCTAAGCTTTTCTGAAGCTCAGTTTGCCGGTTCAAGGACTTCCACACTAGGTGCAGAAGCAGGTTCATCCTGTGACTCTTCTTTTGATTTCTTTTTCCAAGTTTTATTCATTTTCATTTGAACAGTTTCAACATCAATCTTCCCTTCTGGAGTGATCGATATATCACCTGATAGGTTCTTTCTCAATCTGCAAGTTTTGGAAATGTGTCTTGGTTTGTTGCAATGATAGCACACCATTCCAGGTGTTCTCCATGGTCCATTATTCATACTTCCATTCTTCCTTCTGTATATTGTAGCAGTGTGACCGCTACCATGACATATCAAACAAGTTGCTCTCCAACTAGTAACTGTTTGATAACCACCTGACCAATGGTCATAGGTATTGTACCAATTGGGATTCCGGTTCACAGAAGGTTCTGGGAAGACTCCTTGAGTCCTTGGATGATATCTCCCAGTGTTGTGCAAAATCGACCTGCATTCAAATGCTCTATGCCCAAACTTGTTGCATGCATAACAGTTTCCATTGAATCTATTGGATCTAGGCATATTGTTTTGAAAATAAGGAAAATTGTTGTAGGCCTTGCTTCTACACACATTGGTAGTATGTCCTTCTTTGAGACAATTAAAGCAAACAGGTTTAAATTTTTTCTTACCTTTATCCTTGGATGTCAATTGCTTCTTTGATGCTTTAGCTTTTGTTCTAGAGGTCTCACCTTCCTCATACCCAGAGAAACCAAGTCCATTGGTATTCTTTACTGGCTTTGTCAATTCTAACTTTTTCTCTAGCTTAGCAGTACTCTGATTGAATTTGGCAAGTATCTCCTTTGACTCAATAAGTTCCTTGGAAATAGTAGCATTAGATTCCATCAAGGTTGCATTCTCAGAAATAGCCATGTTTAGTTCACCTTGCATTTCTTCTTTTTCCACTTTACTCTTCTGGAGATGAGCGGTAAGGGTATTGATTTCTTGCTTTAGTTTGGAAATCTCATGATCTTTGTCTTTTACCAAATCTTCAGCTTTTCTTCTATTCTCAAGCTCCTGACATATTCTTATAGTCAGTCCTTCCAACTCCCTTCTCAGGTCGACTAGGGCATCCATGTCTACTTCATCAGAAGAGCTATTTTCAGTAAGTTCCATCAGTTTTTCAGCATGCTCTCTTCTCTTGGCCAAAGAGGCTTTATACTTGACTTTGAGTTCATCATAGGCTCTCTCAGTCTGAGTGAGACAATGAGTAATTTCCCTCACACTGTATTCCCCCACATCTCCTTCCAAGTGGTTAGACTTATAGAAAGGTTGACTCTAATACCAATTGATGAATACTAAGAGGGGGGGTGAATTAGTATGCCAAATAATACTGTAATCAATCTTTTAAACAGTTTAGTAGATAACCGGTGCAACAGATTCACTAATAAACCGGTTAAGATAAGTGCAAACCAAATAGAAAACAAAGCATTCACCTACAAAAGAACAATCACCATAACATAGGATATTGACGTGGAAACCCAAATGGGAAAAACCACGGTGAGCACAAACTCACAAGTAACTATCTGCAGAATAGTAACCAGACCAGTTAAGGTCATACAATTTTCTTCACCAGAACAGATCTTGTTAAGAATCTAGATCTCTGTTAGGAGATAAGTCTTGTTAAAGACTACCTTGTTAAAGGATTTCAAATCCACAGTTGTGAACCACCTTGTTAGAGGATTTACAAAGGCTTTTCTAGGCCTACCCGGTTAAGGGTTTCAGACTTGTTGAAGATATTAGTAATCAACAAGTGAATGATCTAGATAATAGCACAGTATGCTTAATTAGATCCTTGACAGCTCATTGTTAATGCATTTCAACATTACTTCAGTCTTCAATATCTCCACACTCTATCTCTTCACACGGACCTAATCTTCTCTTCAATGATCACACATAACCTTTTCTATTCTATCTCTCATACATGCAAACCCTAGACATATATCCTTATAAAGGAATCTAATTTCATGTCGGTCCAATAGAATTAGACTGCAAGTCCCTAGGTATAGTGCATCTAGACACATTTGGTAACATGGCACAAAAACATTGCCAAAGTGTCAGTGGATGATAACTCATCACACATTACAATAATACCAGTTGGTAACTCATAACAGATATATACCGGTTAATACAATATACCGATTACCAGTTGTCAAAAATGAAGACTGGAATATCGTAGTGTGCCGATCAAAAGTTAACTACCACTTGGGTCCTTCATATCGCTTGAGATCCTCGAATCGCTTGGGGTCTTCATACCGCTTGGGATCTTAAGTCAATCTATGATCGGTAAACCATCTTCTGCAAAATACTGATAGTCTAAAGACTATTCATTCAATAATACACAATATTGGTTGGAACAATTACCGGTTGAGCATAACTCATACATCAAGAAAGTGTGTGTCCATCAATGACAATCAAAATATCATCACAATGCCAACATCATCATCATCTGACAAATCTGATTGGAAAGCACTGTATGCAAAAGAACTTGAAGATATCAGGAGGGAAAATGAAGAACTTGAAGAACTTGAAGCACTATTTGCAAGGAAGATGCCTAAAGGTCCAGTTGGAAGCAAGTATGAAGATAAAGCACTGTTTAAATGTTTTAATCGCAATAAAGTTGGTCATATAGCATATAGATGTCCTGATAGACATGTAATATTGACAGAGTAAGCTAAAAGAACATATAAGCCTAACCCTGAATATCAGAGATACAGATTCAAGAAGAACAGAGATAAATCATGTTACTATGTTGATGGAGTTACAGATGATTCTGATGAAGAACTGATAGACAATGGATGGGCATTTGTTGCAATAAAAGAAGATCAACCGGCACCTACTGTCCCACTGGTAGAGCAGGCCTTGGCAGCTAAAATTGAGAAAAAAGATGAATGGATCATTGATAGTGGATGTTCACATTATATGACTGGTGATAAAAGTAAATTCTTATCTTTTCAGGAATATAATGGAGGTCTAGTAGGATTTGGCGATGATAAAGCTTGTTTAATCAAAGGAAAAGGCACTATATCTTTGGATGGTAAGCACAATACTAACAATGTCTATTATGTTGAAGGTTTGAAGCATAATCATTTGAGTGTTGGTAAATTAGTTGAAAAGGGATTTCAGTTACAGATCAAGAATGGAAAATACAAAATCGGAAACAAAACTGGATTGGAGAATGCAACCGGTAATCAAACTAAAGGTAATATCTTTCATTTAAATAACAATGATAAGACATGTTTGATTGCACATATTAATGAAAGTTGGTTATGGCATAAGAGACTCTGACATGTAAATTTTGATTGCATTGTAAAGATCGGTTCAACTAAGGCAGTAAGGGATTTACCTAAGATTGTGAAACCTCATAATCGGGTATGTAAGGAATGTCAAATGGGAAAGAAAGCTAGAACAACTTTTAAGAGTATTATTGAGAAATCCAATAATGTTCTTGATTTTATTCATAATGACTTGTGTGGTCCGACAAGAACAAGAAGTCTACAGGGAGATAGATATTTTATGCTAATTATTGATGATTATTCTGTCGGGTTACTTTTCTCAGGGAGAAATCAAAGGCTATTGGAAAATTCAAGTTATTCAAGGCAATGGTAGAGAATGAAACTAGTAAGAAATCAAATGTTTAAGATCTGATCAAGGAGGAGAATTTACATCTAAGGAATTTAATACATTTTGTGAAGTGAATGGAATCAAAAGACAACTATCAACAGAATGTAATTGTGGAAAGGAAGAACAGAACTATTCTGGAAGCATCTAGAAGCATGATATTGGAAGCAAATCTACCTCATGTGTACTGGAGAGAAGCAGTGAATACAACGATTTACACTTTCAACAGAGTTTGCATCAAAGGTGAAATCAATAAGACTCCTTATGAACTATGGTTTGGTAATACTCCTACTCTTAAATACTTCAGAATATTTGGAAGCAAATGCTATATTAGAAGAGATGAGTATGTTGGTAAATTTGATCCTAGAAGTGATGAAGGAATATTTCTTGGTTATTCATCTAAGAGCAAAGCATATAGATGTTTTCATAAAAGATTGCAGAAGATCATTGAAAGTGCTAAGGTGAATATAGATGAACACTTTAGAGGAAATCCAAGGTCTATAGATTCTGAACTGAAAGTTGAGATAATCATAAATGAACCAATACAGAGTGCACCAATACAGAATGTGGATCCAGTCACACCGGCATCATCAGAGAATTCCATAGTGACTGAAGAACAACAGCATGTGAATAAACCCAGGTATGTAAGACTGAATCACTGAGAAAAATAGATAATTGGGAATAAGTATCAAGGTGTTATGACTAGAGGAAGACTGGAAAATGAAGAGGTATACTTAATTTCTCAAATTGAACCAGCATCTGTTATTGGATCATGTCAAGATGAAAATTGGATAAAAGCAATGGAAGATGAATTAGAACAAATTGAAAAGAACAATATGTTGTTCACCAAATCTGGTTAACCCAAGTACACCTACAATTGATCTATGAGAAAGCCAATCTCATTCAATGAAAACACTCCAGGGCTTGGACAACATAACATAGAATCCTAATGATCCTCCTGCACTTCAGGTTCTGCTAGACCTAGGGGGGGACACCCTTTTTGATGCATGAAATCAACTCATTTACTCACCATGACAGCATCAATGAAGCAGATAAACCATTCCACAAGCTCAACAAATTAGATAACACATACAGATTGGTTGGATCTTGTACAAATAATGGGTGAAATAGAGCTTTGGAAGGATAGAACACAAACCCTTTGTTATCACTGATTAAAATTGGGTTTTTCTTTTCCCATGATTGGCTATGGTATGTTCAATTTTTTTGAATAGGGAGTATTTCCAAATGCTTCGGCTTTGTTCTAGACTTTAAGGGTTTAAGGGTTTTTGATTTTAGATCCTATCGTATTTGTTTTAAACCCTCTGGTTTCTAATCTGTCGTTACTTTATTCACTTAAGTAATGGGTCATGGGGTCGTAGGAAGTGTTCCCCCTTGTTGTTTGGCTAGGCGGTTATGTTAATTAATCAAAAAATTTATGCCTTGTATATTTTTCTTCTAAAGTTGTCGGGCCCAGTAACTAGTGCGCATCTCACGGATGGATCCATGGCTCGCGCTATTTCGCTAGGCGAAGTTGCGCGTAGTTTAAAACCAGTGAAGTTGCGAAAACCACATGGCATGCCACATAGATGGTCCAGCTGGTTGTTGATAGCGAGTAAAATGGTGGCACATGGCACGGGTCACAACAGTCAGAGGGTCAGGATTAAAAGCTGAAAGGTGGGCCCCAGAGGTGAGTTAGGTCGCAGATGGAGATGACCTGGCAGGTACAGTTGTTAACAATTTATTGAAGCCCTGTGTTTTCCTATTGACAAATGACATGGTGACAAATCAGCGCCGAAAGTGAAAGGGCGCCAAGTGTTCACGACGAGTCAGCGGGCCCACCCCTCTTGAGAGCCTTTTCAGATGATTAAATGCCAATCAACTTCAGAGATGATCCGACGGCCTACGCTATTTCGCAAGAGTAAAGTGCTCACTCTTTATGCCCGCAAAATAGCGAGAATGAACGAGAACCGTCCACGTGTCATGATGATGACCTGGAGGATAGAGCTGTTGAGATGAAAGTGAGGCCCCGTGGTTTTCTTTTGGCAAATGACAGAGCGACAAATCAGTGCCGAAAGTGACAAGGCGCCAGGTGTTCACGACGAGTCAGCGGGCCCACCCCTCCTGAGAGCCTTTTCAGAGGATTAAATGTCGATCAACTTCAGAGATGATCTGACGGCCCGCACTATTTTGCAAGGGTAAAGTGCTCACTCTTTATGCTCACGAAATAGCGAGAATGAACGAGAACCGTCCACGTGTCATGATGATGACCTGGAGGATAGAGCTGTTGAGATGAAAGTGGGGCCCCGTGGTTTTCTTTTGGCAAATGACAGAGCGACAAATCAGCGTCGAAAGTGACAGGGTGCTAGGTGTTCACGACGAGTCAGTGGGCCCACCCCTCCTGAGAGCTTTTTCAGAGGATTAAATGCCGATCAACTTCAGAGATGATCTGACGGCCCACGCTATTTCGCAAGGGTAAAGTGCTCACTCTTTATGCCCGCAAAATAGCGAGAATAAATGAGAACCGTCCACGTGTCATGATGATGACCTGGAGGATAGAGCTGTTGAGATGAAAGTGGGGCCCCGTGGTTTTCTTTTGGCAAATGACAGAGCGACAAATCAGCATCGAAAGTGACAGGGCGCTAGGTGTTCACGACGAATCAGCGGGCCCACCCCTCCTGAGAGCTTTTTCAGAGGATTAAATGCCGATCAACTTCAGAGATGATCCAACGGCCCACGCTATTTCGCAAGGGTAAAGTGCTCACTCTTTATGCCCGCAAAATAGTGAGAATGAACAAGAACCGTCCACGTGTCATGATGACATGTGGTCTAAGAGGAAAGTATGGGCCCGCCAAGGTGGAAACATCGGTATAAAAGAAAGACACGCGGCCAGTGTCAAGTGGAATGTGAAGGGGATTTCAAGACCAATGATTAGACGCCACGTGGTATTATGTAGCCAATAGAAAAGTGAGACCCAGAGAAAAGCCAAAGCCGTCAGTTAATCTAACGCTCGATCAAGTTTTTTTTGGTCGAACGGTTGGCGTTATTTTGCAGGACTAAGCTGCCCAATAGTTATGCCTCGCGAAGTTGCGAAAGAACAAAATGAAGCACTTGCAGGAATATTGTGACCCGTTGGAGTGAAAAATACGAATTCTTGTATGAATCCAATTTCGAAGGGACGGCCGAAGCATGCGGAATCAATGTTACAGTTAAGGCCCTGAGTACAAATATTTGATTTCCTAACAATCGGGTAAAGATATCTTTTAAAGGATTTTGCAGAAGAGCAGACGCAGAGTTATTTTCATCAGATACAGAGCAAGTCAGTTCAGTTGCAGAACAATTTCCTTCAAGCAAAGAACAGGTTCTCTCATATTTTTGTAGCAATTCTTGTGTAGTGTTCTGAAATAGATAATTAATTCTTCGCAGAGTTGTTTAAGAGTGGCATTTATTTCTTGCATTTACAAAATGGCTCCTAAAAGAGAATTCTCCGGCAAGGTTAACTATTTAGAAAGAAGTGCATGTGATGATTTTTTAGAACAGTTGACGTTGTCAACCAATCAGGCATCAAAGGCTAAAGAGTTAGTGCCCAGGGCTCCCCGTCTAAAAATAGGAGAAGGATTATATGACAAGGGCAATCGGTTGAGAGACCCACAGGTTGGACTGTCCGGGTTGGGGTTGTTTAAAGTTGGATTTGGAATGAGAAATTCTCCTGCCCCTCAAAACAGTATCTGGGAGTTAGATGTTGGGAAATTAGTAGTCTCAGGGGAATTCATGGATACAGACCTGCTAACCCAAATGGCGTTAAACTATGATCCAACCACAAGATGCATCTAGGATGTAAATGGGAAAACCCTTGTTGAAATTAATGCTGAAGAGTTTAGGACAGTATTTGGGCTTAATGAGTTCACAAACTTCTTAGAACCTATAAATTTCACATCATTAGCCCAAATCTATAGTGCACAGAGGAGTCATCTCAGGAATGGGCCTCTCAAGGAACTTTTTGTGAAAACAGGAGGGTTAACAGTTGTAGGACCCAACACACAGGAGCCCTTCTCATTAAGTATGTTTACCCTGAGGGCTAAAGGAATGTATTGGGCACTTTGTCAAGTTCTAGGAGAAGATGTTGAAGCAAATATGCTGAATCATTACTTGCTAATGATTGCCCAGATTTTGAATCCTTCTCTTGCTATCACATTTGATTATGCCTCTTTCATTGCCGATCTTATCCATGGAGGGTTGATAGGAATAAAGAATGGAAAGGTGAACAGACCTTTTGGATGGTATTCACTCCTTATGCACCTTTTTCTCTTCAAAGGTGGTGATTATTTTGCCAGTGGACTAGACCTGGTTAAGGAGAAGGAAGGAGAAAAAATGCTGGTACAATTATGGAGTACTGTGTTGTCATGGGACAGAGAGGATGCTACTTTTTTTAAGTTTGATAAATATTTTGCATCCAAAATAAGAACTCTCCTCTGCTCTGATAATCCAAGAGTCCCCAAGGTTCTTCTGGAATTCATAAGGCGAAAAGAATTCGCAGAGAATATAAAAATTGTTCATAACTGGGGCGACATTTATTTATATCCAGTCTCTACAGTTTTCAGAGTTTTTGGTTTCAGAGGTACTCCATTTTTTTACCTTACCAGGTCCCTCTCAAAGTGGGGATAGCGGAGATCCTTAGGCAAATTGGTGGCCTACAAGAAGCAGAGTTGACAGGCAAAGGTAAAGGGACTATTTTCCCTGCAGCTACCATAGCCCACCAATTTGTAATAACGAAGGGAGGCTGGAACTGCTTTGAGGATTTCCTCAAACCTTATCATTTGTCCACTGCAGTGTCCAGGTGTGTTGATCCAGAGGACTTCTTCAACAGTGTGTTTAGGAAGAAGGTAGCATGCAGAGGTAGGCCTCATCAATTCCAGTTTCTTGAAGACCTCATCAGAAATGAGTTTGATCTAGATGAGCAGGAGCTAACGAAAGAAAAGTGGGTGGCTTATAAGAAAGCCTTGGATTTTGTGCATCAATTTGATGCTAGCTATGACCCATTGTCTAGCTTCTTCCCACTAGAAGAGAAAATAAAGTTTTTGATTGTTTACTTTGAGGATGTGATGCAAACACTGAAGGAGAAGAGGGAAGCTGTGATTAAGAGTAACCCTGAAAAAGCCAGAATGATCCTAAGCAGGTCAACTTCTAGCAAAGCAATTCCTCCTGGTGATTACACACTGCAAAAGAAATCAGGTTACAGTATGCTAGTGCCTACAATAGGGGAGCCCTCTACATCCAAAGGAAAGAGGAAGATACAAGATGTCATTGACATCCAAGACAACCCAAAGAAGCAAAGGGTGGGGAAGGAAGTGCAATCAGATACACCTTTGTATTCCCCATCCCAATCCCCTATCCATATAGGATATGAACAAGCAGCAGCTAAATACTTCTTGCAGTTGGGTAGTTTAGGGGAAATTGCATACACCTATGATGAAGTGGAGGAAGGAATGCCAGAAGAACCCATTGATGCTGAAATGGACATCACCTCTACTGAACCTAAAGGCCAGGATTGGGATCCTGAGATAAAAAAGGCAAGTAGTGCCTTTCTAGTTGATGACAATTTTGTCACATCGGAAGCATTTGTGCAATTCATTTGGAAACAGCATATAGATAGATATAATGCTAGATGTGAGACAAGAAAGGCTGAGCAGCCCAATAAAGATCTAGCCTCAATGGAAGAAGAAATAAAACAAGAGATGATGGAAGAATTCAAAACCATCACCCCTAAGTAGGGAAGAGATATGGTAGCACAAGCTGGAGTGCTTATCTTACCAGAGTGGGACATTGCAGATGCCCTGGTGTTAGATGCAGCAAGAAAAGAGACTAAACCCATGGAAGGGGTAACTTTCAATAAAGATAATGCTGCACTAGTCATGTGGTCTCTCAAAAGAAATGAGAGCAAGAAAGGAAAAGATACCCCAGTGTCAAGTTACCTTGGTGGAATGATGGTAAAGAGAGTGCAAAGTACAGGGGTAGTAGAAGCTGCTAGCACTGTGCTAGAAACTACAAAATTCAGTGTTGCAGTGGCAGAGAAGGAAGCCAAAGAAAAAGAGGCCCTCCAAATTAAGTTGGAAACAGTTTTAAAGGCCTATAACAGTGTCAAGGAGGAGGTAAGAGGTAAAGATAGCATCATTGCTAAATTGCAGAGCCAGTTGATGGGACAATACCAACAAGGTGAGTCTTCAACACTGATGATTTCCTCTTCTCCTGCAAGACCTCCACCTACTAGTCCCATCATTGAACTTCCACCATCTCCAGCACCCTCCAGCTCTCAAATGATTGAGATTACTCCCCAGGAACTAGAAAACCTGAAACAGGCTCAGGACTTATATGCAGGGAAATATGAGGAGAAAGTAAGGGCCACAATCTCCAGTTTTGCAGATACAATAAATGTCTCATTTCTTTACAACAATGTGGGAAAAATTATGGAGATATGGAATGAGCTGAGGAGAGATAAGGCCATTTTGACACCCATTTTTGACAGATGGAGGCCTAGGGAGCAAGATCTAGAGTTCATGTGTGTATCCTGTGATGAATCAAGAGCCAATCCCATCATCAAATCCACTTCTGATGTTGCAAAAGTCTTAATGCAATTGGCGGCAAAAGTGGACAATGTGGATAGGAAGGTTAATTTGTATAAGAAGGAATACACTGATCAAGTTTTTGAGTTGCTCCCAGGAGTTTTTGCTAATCAAGATCAGTTAAAAGACAAGCAGATATGGCTTAAGGAGATAGAGGCTAAATTGTCAGCAAGAGTTAAAGGAATCATTGATCTTGATGATACTTCTTTCTTTGTTGTGACAATACAAGAGATAGAAAAAATTAAATCACATTATGGTTTCTTTAATTCAGAAGTCAACAAACTGAGAAATTCTTGGAAAAGGTTGACTAAAATTAAAGATGATGTGATTAATTTTTCATGGCCGACAGAAGAGATATATAGTGAGTGGGCAACTAAATATGCTACCCAAGATCCGGAATAGTTGGAGAGTGCCCCTGAAAAGATAGAAGAGGTTGCAACAGAACAACAGGTTGAAGTAACTGCAGAGGCTGAAAAGAGCTTGTAACTACTTTTGCGAAAAGCTTGTAACCTCTTTATTTTGAAAGAAATGATTGTAACAAACCCTCCTCGAAAGGTCCGAAGCTTTGTGCATCCATGTTGTTATAAATAGATACCAGGACTAGAGAAAAAGGGGGATCACAAAATTTTGTAAGAAAACGCTGCAGAAATTTATCTGAGCTTTTTTAAGTCTAATGGAGAATCAGAATTTATTGTAATATTTCTTGAACTGAATATCAATATACAGGCCACCGGTTTTGAGTAAAGCTTTGTGTTGTCTTCAAGTTCATTCACAAATTTATTTACTGTTTTCATTCTGAATAATCCAGGGTTGTTCTGTTTGAATGGAATTGCAAAGCAATTTTATGTATAAGTGTTTGTTAGCTTTTCTCTTTAGGAGGGAAATTAAATACGCGAGATCACTCATACCAGTAAATTCTTTGGGAGAAATTTTGAATTTTGAGGACCATAGCTTAGTTTGGAATGCTTGAATTCTTGTATGTGTCAGGCATATATAAGAATTAATAGAAACCAAGCCAACGGGAAGCATAAAGATGTATTGTTTGAGGAGTTTTATTTAAGTTTAGATGTCTCTGTGACCTTGGATAAGGCACTGGTATTAATTGAAGTTGTTTATTGCATGCTTTGTTGATCGAAATGCTGAATTTAAGTATAATTTCCATCCTTTGTTTTCAGTTGATTTCAAGGTGAATAAATCCACTAGTTTTCTAGACTAGTTTGTTGTGGATTTTTGTTTGAAAGTGTGAATTTAATTCACAAAGGTATACCCACCTGGGCTCCGAGGAAGCCTGAAGTGTAGAAGGTCTATCCAAACCTTGTCATATGTTGTCTTGAGAATTTCTTTATCTCCGATGTCTCTTCTACACCAAGCTTGAATCATATTATTCTAAGGATATTTAAAGGGAATCAGATTTTGAAGATAACACCCTTAAACATAAAGGGAAATAGATTTTCTTTTAAAATATATATCTGAAACCATCCCCAAATCTGTCAAAGACCAGTGCCTTGTTCATTGGGCAACAGAGTCCCACACAGAACTACAAAATGTTAATCACAGCTGCAAATTTGTTTTCCTTACAAAATATCCCTGCATTAATACCTTATACTAATGCATTACTCAATCCATTCACAAAATTATCAGATCTAGGACACATTCCATTGTTTATGAATGATTATAGAATTTAAACTCTTCATTGAAGAATGCCTACAAAGAATCATACAATCTCCTTGAGATGACAAATTATAAGCCTCCTTGAGGATTCAATTCATAACAGTGAAATACATGCACAAAGACAATATCATGGGAAATTTATTCATGCCTGACACAAGTAAGACCTGCAACTAGAAAACAATCTGTCATCCTACAATGTAGCCTCTATACCCTGAACAGATCCATCGAACTTTACAAGTTTGGGTCAAGTAATTAAAAAAATGGAAGCCATGAAAACTGGAGCACTTCTCATAGAATTTTGGAACCCTTACAATGAGAAGAAAATCAAAATAAGAAGGAAGAGGGAAAAGATTAGGTCTGCAACCAAAATTGCCAAGTGTCTCTTTTTCCAACTGAATTTCAATTCCTTCATCTTTCCTATGGAAACTTCTATCAAAATATCTGATCTTTGTTGAAAAAAAACTTCATAACTGCATTCCTCATCTCGAGAGCTTTCCGATGATATATAATACTTTGTATTTTGGCCAAAAATAAGCCTCTGGGTGAATTAATCTCTCATGTGTGCACAATCATTTAAATTTTTGAATTTCTTATATTGTTTCAACTATATAATTAACTTGATTTTAACTTTGATTTTTGGCCTCCTTTTTGGCCTAACGCCCTGCCATGTGGTGGTCTCTGATTCATCGATGGGATCCATTGGGTGCCATATTGGATGACACCTCATCCATCCACCATGTGTCTGCTTGCTTGTCGGCCACATCATCACCATGTCACCACCACCTATGCGCCACTCGGATAGGACCCGCCTGCTGGACCGCCATGTCACACTACCACCTGTGCGCCACATGGCTTTCTCCATTTCATGATAGGTAACTAGCGTGCATCTTCGAGCTCCGAAATCACGCAAGCCATTGGATCTTCTCCAAGATGCATGGTCTTTAACTCCTCATTTTCACTGCGTTATCAGCCTAAGCTTTTCGTCATTTTGCAGCTCTTAACCGGCGAGCATCTTTGACCTGCGAAATCGCGCGCACTGTTGGATCATCTTGAACCTGCATGATCTTTACCCTACTCAATTTTTGTGGACGCTTTTCACCATTTCACAGAGGGTAACCAGTGTGGGACCTGCTCGCTGGTTAAGCCGTCTGTTTCCTGCAAAAATCGCCTGACTTGCCTGCCTGCCTCGAGATTCATGTCTGTGTGGGGTCCACATATCACCATGTGTCACCACCTTGGTCACATTGGGATCCACACCCACGCACATGAGGTTTGATTTGGAACCCATGAACACCTTGCGTCAAAAGCCTTGAAGCTTTCACACTATGGTAGTGTGTGGCCTTAATTTTAAATATTAAAAACTTTGCCCGCCCAGCCAATGTGGGATATTGCGTTTTGCCTGGCAATGCATTTTTTGGAGGATTTTCTTGAGTTTTAATGGCTTTACGTCTACTAATGCAATTTATTGAAGGTTTTTGTTCGCTGCTACCATGTGGGGAAGGGGATGTGTCAAGCCCTTTTGCCTACTACTTGCACTCGCTTTAAAAAATTTAAAACCTCCTTTTACCATGCTGCTACTAGAGGATTTATCTTGGCTTTTACCTGCCAATGGCATATGCTTTGAATTTTATTGCTGCCTCATCAAACTCACACCACGTAGGGAGGAGAAGAATGTTTTTACACATGCTATCATTGCGTTAGTTTTGAAGATTTCAAAACAATCTTTCATTTCCATGTGCCACAGGGAGGATGGAAAATGGCTACTTGCCAAAGAATTTGCTTGAAATTTTCAGTGTGTTTTGCAGAATACCACACACAGGAGAGGAGGTTAGTAGAAGTCATGGGCATAAGACCTACAACTGCATTTGTATGAAGATTTTAAAACCCTCTCCAAACACCACGTTGCTTGCTTTTCCTTGCATTCATATTAAGAATTTTTCTGTTTGCCTCTCCTCCAGCATTTTCCACTTTGTTTTCCAAGGGAAGATTGGCATTAACATTGCCAATTACACTTGTTGTTCATAGCCACACAAAGGATAGTTTGGCTAGTTTAACAACCTGCTGGTGCATTTTGCTTTAAAGTTTATTTGCTGGCAATGCATATTTGTTGTCAAAATTCCTTTAAAAAAAAAAAAGATCACCATAACACGCATAGCAGGGAATAATAGGCAAAGGAAAGGCATTTCAATATGTCAATTGTATTTGTTTGAAGTTTGAATGCCTTCTCACCATAGATGGCACTTGGAATTGCATTGTTTAAGAAGCTCAAACTTCCCACTCCATTTTCACATTTGCTAAAAGCTTCATTGTTTTGGTAGTTTCTAATGCCCTTCCAAAAACTATAGCAAGGAGGAGATTTGGGTAAATTCCATTGGCATTATGGTTGCCAATTGTATTTTGAAAGTTTTAAAACCTTCTTCCAAAAACTCTACTTGCCAGGCACTTTTTTTTTAATGTCTCTTCTTTGTTGCTGAAAGAGGATTTAGCATTAAAATCGCCAATTTGAAATTGCCTGGAGTTCTACTAGCATCTTGAACTCTATTGACATGTCTCGTGATCACAATCCACATTTAAATATTCTGAAATTCCCCCAATAAACAAAGTCGCCAACAAAATCAATCCGCGAGCATGAGCCAGGTCGGGCCCCAAAGTGGGTCCGGTTAAAAAAAAATTCGTTTTCATGCAACTAACCTCTGAAATGCTTTGCAAACCTTGAACTTACCTCAAGAATCGATCGGCACCATTTTTGGATGATCAAACTGAGTTTCGCGACTTTCAGGCACTTACACCACATTTTCGCATTTAATCACGAAGACATAATTTTCAAAGTGGCCAAAACACCTTTCTGGATCTCGCCATCTAACAGGCGTGTACTCTAATATACAAGAATGAAATCTACCAAACGGTTTTTCAAGATGAGTCCCGAGTGAAGAGATATTAATTGGCAAAAATGACCAACTAGCTTTGTCGACACTGCGGACCTGATGAAGTCAATGTTCTGGCAACACATGATGCCTTTCTCAAAAATATCAAACGACCTCTGTAGACCCTCAAATTTGAAACACAGGTACCTTGAAGTACATACTAAATATATGGATTCTTGGTTTGACCAAAATTTTAACTAGGTGCAAATGGCGCGCTCATGAAAATGGCTACATTAACTGATATAACAATGAAAGTACGGATCACTGAAAACGATGGCTCAATAGACCCTTTTGAAATCCGATCAAATGGATTAACAGAGGCTTGAAACTTGAAATATTGCTTGTCATTTGTACCCATAATAACTCAAAATAAAAGTTCCAGCATGACACTTACTAAGGCAACTTTTACACTGATGCGAAACAGGCCTCCGACTAGGCGCCGAAACAGGGACTTGCCAAAACATACAAACTAAAAATAGTTCGAGCTTCAAAAACTGAGCAAATGGATTCATTAAGACTTGAAACTTTGCAGGATAACTCACATTTATGCATAGAATCCAATCCATTTTGAAATTATTCATGACAATCAACAGGGAAAAAGATATAAACACTCAAAGTAGGCTACTCAATAAAATCTGCATTTGTGCCTAAAATGCACTTTCAGCTCACCCCTCGAAAAGGGTGCCTGGTAAACTTATCCAAATTGAATTATGAAAGTTGCACATCACTGCATAGGACAAATGAAAGGTGTGTAACAAGTTTCCCAAGCCTTACCCCTTGAAAATCAATTGGCTCCATTTTACCCTCTCTTTAACTAGGCCATTCAAACTGACTCATTTGGAAATGCAAAGCAAAAATTTGAATTGGGCCTCAAAACTTGACTCAATTTTAATGAGTCCCAACACAATACATGGATATTAGTTCCCCAGCCTAAAGACAAAAATTTAATTGAAACTAAATGGGTATTTAGAAACAAACTTAATAAGATGGTGAGGTAATCAGGAACAAAGCAATATTAGTTTGTAAAGGATATTCACAGAAAGAGGGAATTGATTATAATGAAACCTTTGCACCGGTAGCTAGAATTGAGGCAGTTAGATTATTTCTTGCATTTGCAGCTCATAAGAACTATAAAGTATATCAGATGGATGAAAAATGTGCATTTCTGAATGGTGATCTTGAAGAGGAAGTTTACTGTGAACAGCCTAATGGATTTTCATTGACAAATGATAAAGATATGGTTTACAGATTAAGGAAAGCTTTGTATGGATTGAAGCAAGCTCCTAGAGCTTGGTATGCTAGATTGGACAAATATCTATTGAAGCTTGGTTACACTAAAGGTAATGTTGACAACAACTTATATTACAAAGTGACTAATGATGACATTTTGGTTATTGAATTTTTTGTTGATGATATCATTTTTGGAGGAGAAGATGGATTGTGTAAGGACTTTGCTAACAAAATGCAGGAAGAATTTGAAATGTCTATGATTGGGGAGATAAAATTATTTTTAGGATAGAAAATTTCACAAACTGATAAAGGTATATTCATTTGTCAAACAAAATACTTGAAGGAACTACTGAAGAAATTTGGTATGGAAAACTCTAAACCGGTAAGTATTCCTATGACTACAACTAATAAATTGACATTGAAGGATGATTCAGCTCCTGTTAATCCGACAAGATACAAATCTATGATTGGAGGTTTACTGTATTTAACACAAACAAGACTTGATATAATGAATGCAGTATGTATTGTTTCAAAGTTTCAAAATAATCCTACAGAAAATCATGAATCAGCAGTAAAAAGGATTTTCTGGTATCTACAAGGTACAACAAATCTTGGTTTATGGTACCCTAAAGATGAAAATTTTGATTTATGTGCATACACCGATGCAAATTGGGCAGGAGATGTAGATGGCAGAAAGAGTACCACTGGCGGAGCATTCTTTCTTGGTAGCAGATTGATTTCATGGATAAGCAAGAAGTAGAGTTGTACATCATTGTCAACAGCAGAATCACAATATGTTGCAGCAACAACTAATTGCACTCGGGTATTATGGATTAAGAAAATGTTGAAGGACATAAAGGTAAAATGCAAAGAACCGATAATCATTTATTGTGATAATTTAGCAGCGATTGATATATCAAAGAATCCGGTATTTCACTCTAATACTAAGCATGTTTCTATCAAATATAATTTTTTGAAAGAGAATGTTGAAGCAAAAGAAGTAAGATTGTTTTATGTGAATACTGAAGAGCAGATTACAGATATCTTTACAAAGCCTTTGCCTAAGGAAACCTTTGAATATCTCAGAGAGCATCTTGGGGTAATACCCTCACTGGCAGAGACTTACATGATTGGAGATTGGTATCAAACCGGCAGGTACTAATAGAGAAATCTTTTTCCGACTTTGATGGAGGAGAGCTACTTCTCAGGGGGAGTAGTTGGTTGTATGTTCTGTTATTTATTCTTAACTGAGTTGGCATTTATGTCAAAGGGGGAGAGATATCTATGGAAAAACATTATTCTTTTGGAGAGGTTATTCATTAAGGGAGAGATATATACTCTTTGTATTTTTATTTTTATTTTTGGTATTGATCTATTTTGAGATTCTTGGTTTTTGGTTTTTGGCATTATGCTTTGGCACTTAGATGTTTTTTCCATCTAGTGTTGCCATCAATGCCAAAGGGGGAGATTGTTGGTATTATGGATGTGTTGCATTAGTTTTGTCATTGATGTCAACACTTATCCTTCTGGAGATCTACATTGTTGATTTGGCACTATGGTTATATTGGTTTATTGTTGAACCAGCACATTGTGTTCACCGGCAAGGTCAGTGACTTATGCACAGTCACCGGTATATGCTCACCGGCAGGTTATATGGTTCACCGGCACTGATGATGACTTGTTATAATCTGGAGATCACTTGATTATGTCAAAAACATGGTTTGGATACTTGGTTTTGGTGTTTTGGTTATTGGTCTAATCGGGCTGACATATTTGTTGTTACCGGCAGATTGGTCTAGGTTATCGACTGGTATGCGTTATCTATTCCAGATCAGCATGACACGTTATGGAGATGATTTATTGATTGGATATTATTGTAAATGTATTGAGTCGACATGATGCATCGCATCAAGACTTATTTGTAATTGATTTAATTGTAATATTCTTAGTAAGTCGACCTACACATTTGGTCTTGGGTTTTGTAAAAATGTAAGATCTCATTTTTGAGATGAAATGTGAAATTGTGGTATGGTCATGGTATGTGCGAATATTGAAGATCATATGAGCATATCATAGAGCTAATCAAGAAGACATCTTTTGAAGGTTAAAGGAAGGTTTGAAGGTGTTTATCAGAGCTTAACCGATACTAAATCCAGCATTGGATATGCTATTTTGAGTAGTACATTATTCTAGGATTTAACCATCCTACTGCAGTCATTGCGACTCCCATTTGAGCAGTGTGCTCTAGGTGGTTGGCCTTTCTGCATGTGCAGACCCCATTTTTATACACATACTATTTGCAGTAGTATCATCTAATTGTGAGTAAGGTTTCCCACCGTGGTTTTTCCCCTTACCTGGTTTCCACGTCAAAATATTTGTGTTATGTGTTGTGGATGTTGTTTCTCTTTCTGTTTCATGCATTAAGTTTCATCGGTATTGATATTAATTGCTAATCTGTTAACCGGCATTGAGTTTGGTTTACCGATATTAAGTATTAAGTTTGATTAAGTTATAATTGGGTTGAAATTCATTGACAACTGATTCACCCCCCCCCCCCCTCTCAGTTGTCCTTTCATTTCCTAACACTTTCACTTTATTAGAGGCTCCTTCAATTTCTTGTAGATGGATCCTTCAAATGAGGAAAGGAAAGGCTATATGTATGAAACCCTAACTTTTATTTTTATCATAGGTTGACCTATAAATGATATAATTTTGTAGCATGTCAGATTTAAGCATTATAATACTACCAAAACATGATCCCAAAATTCAGGGAGAAAAAGTTGGGACCATGGTGAATCACCATGGTCCAATCAACTTTTTTTCCAAATTTTTAGGGATGCAAGGTATCATGATTATAAGGTGATTCCCAGGTTGGTGCAACGCTTCAAGGTGTTTAGATACGTGAAATCGAGTCTTGAAGGTCTAAATAGGACATATTTAGGGCTTTAATGAACTAATTAATTAAGAGGATAAAAAAAGGGGCACACTTAGGCTTAAGGGCCTAATTTAATGATGTGAACAAGGATGAAAGAGGACCTTAGATTTAAATAAATTTAATTAACTAAATTCTTAAAGGGAAATTAAAATGCAAGATGCCACACACTAAGGCGGGTGCTAACCTAAGCGTGGAATTGTACCACCCAAATAAGGGTGGACAATTTACGATGCTACACATAGGATTAGTTGCTAGTTAGGTGTTAGTTAATAGTTATTTATTGGGTAGTAATAAGTTGTATGACTGTATAAAGCCATGGCAATGTAATAGCTTGGTGGATTTTTTTGAATGAATATTTGTTTGTAGACTTGAGATCTTCTCAATTCTCCAACACTTCCTTGGAAAAGAGACTTATTTTCTCTTTCTTATCTCTATCTCTCCTCTTCTATTATTATCTTCTTTGAAAGTACATTTAGAAGCAAACTGGCCAATTCTTCCACAATTAAAGCATTTAAAAGGTAACTTACCTTTGTATTTGCTAGTGTCTTTCTTCAATCTTCTTACGAAGTTTGCTTCAGCTTCATCAAGAACCTCACACTGATCAGCATCATCCTCAATCTTCTTAGTGACTTTCAATCTAGCTTCTCTTTTAGGAGAAACTTCATCAAACTCTCTCATCTCAAAGGCAATCAAAGCACCTAATAGTTGATTCTTTGTATATGTGTCCAAATCCTTACATTTTTCAATCACTAATGCATTTGACTCCAAGTTTCGATGAAAGTTCATCTAAATTTCAATGAGCGTTCGTCACTTTTTTGATGAAACACCCAAAAAAATTTGTAGCATTTTTTTCGTCGCTCCTTTCAACGAAATTTGTTTCATCAAAATTTCGACGAACTTTAGTCGGACAGTGGCACTATGTTTTCGTTGATAAATCGATGAAAAGTTCATCAAAAATAATCACAAAGAATTGTCATTTATTTAGTCATCAATTGTTGTTAACTGGTCATTTATTTAGTCATGCAAGTCATTGATGAAGGAGCATCATCGGTCGACGAGAAATCTTGCATCAACCAAAAACATTTCCTTTCTTCTTTATTTATTTGTGCAGTTTTTCAGTATTCTTGTGGATACGTACTGATAGTTTCTTATTCTTCATGGAAGATCTTATTTGTAGTTTCCTAGCAATTTCATGTGGTTGATTCCATATTTCTGGTTCATTTGGGTTCTTTGTCGGTCAGTTATTGCTTCTGGATGGCTATTTCTAGGTTTTTGGGACAGTTCTTGTCCTTACCGGTTGGTTTTCCTTCATTACCGATGTGATTCTTGGTGTGTGAATTCATCTTGGGTCTTTTCTGATGGTCCTTGGCATGTGGCCGACCTTCCTACTAATCCGCATCACTTGGTTGTTATTTTCCAGAAATATTTCTTAAATCTTAGGGCCGACCTAATTACATGTTTCATTTTCCTACATTGGTGAATGTAATATTTTGAGGCCAACTCGAATAGGTTCTAGGGGTATAAATATGATGTTATGTAATCATTTGTATGGGCAAAGGAAGAAGAACTTAGAATAAGGATTGAGATTCGTATATTGTGATTTGATTGATCTTTGGAGTCCAGGTTGGGTTGTTTTTGGCTTGTAGCCTGCATGTAACTGGTTAACTATTGGATGTTCTTTGATGATAATCTGATGATCACCAGATGATTATCGAAAGTTCTATGACTTGAATATGATATGTTTATATGAATTTTTTATTTTTTCTTACTGCTTTCGTTGTGTCTCTCTTGTTGCATAAGTTGGTTGACTCTTTTGAGGGTTTTCACCAATTATGGTTGCATCAATTGAAATCAGAGTTGGTTATCAATTGGTTGGTGGAAGAACCATTTACGAGCATTGAGGCATTCCTTGAGGTGGATATATTGCTGATTGGAGGTAGGATGCATGGGTGTTCAATAGATCACCGAGGGGAGGCAATTAAAATTGGAAGTCAGATTATTGAGTTGACGTAGTTTATCGGAGTGGAAGGAGAGATGTCGCGGAGGAGAAAAAACCCCCAGAGGGTAGAAAAAATGATGGAAGACTTCAAGAACAAAGTGAGGAATGAAATCCGGAATGCTTGGGCTGGTTTACAAAGAAACCCTAACACTAAGGATGAGTATGAGGAAGCTAGTGAATAGCTTGAGGAAGTGGAAGGACCAGAAGATGAGAGAGAGGAAATATTCCTAAGAGAATTAGCACAAGCAAGTAAAGTGCATTAAGTTGAGGTTTCTAACTTTTCGGGAACATTGAACCCAGAGGATCTGATCGATTGGATTGGAGAGTTGGAGGACTACTTTGAGTTTGAGGATGTCAAGGACCCACAGAGAGTTTGGTTGGCACAGACCAAGTTGAAAGGGCATGCTGCCTTGTGGTGGAAAGAGTTGTAGAAAGACAGAGTGGATAATGGTGAATTAAAGATCACTTGGTGGAGATAGATAGTTGCAAGGTTGAAAGCCAAGTTCATACCAGGAGACTATGAACTGGAGTTGTTCAAGAAATTGCAGAACCTAAAACAAAGAAACATGACTATGAAGGAATATCATGAGGAACTCTACAAGGTGGTAATCAGATCTGGACATGGAGAGATGGATAGAGAAAAGGTGACAAGGTACATCAATGGACTTGCTTTTAACAATCAAGATGAGATGAGTATGTTGAAGGTTTCAACAATTGAAGAAGCTTACCAGTATGCTTTGAAGGCTAAGGAGAAGGTGAGAAGAAGACAACTGAATAAGGGAAAGGAGAAATTCAAGATGAATGATAGTATGAAGAAACCGGTTGAAGAAGAGGAGTCAAAACCTAAGTGGAGTAAAGAACTGGAATAGAAGACACCAAGGAAGGGTAGCAGCAATACCGATAGAGAATTTCTTGGCAAATGTTTCAAGTGTGGAGAAACCGGACATAGATCCTATGAATGTAAGTAAAGAATGGAAAGAAGTTGTGTGGCAAGTGAAGAACCAGATGGTACCGAATCTAATTGTGCATCGAAGCAAGGAGAATCCCTTATGTTCTGAAGAAAGGATACCTGATCTACTCAAAGGAGGAGTATTTTTTGGATTGTATGCAAATCATGTGGTAAGTTTTGCAAGGTCATTGTAGATAGTGGAAGTACTGATAATTTAGCATCTGAGGAGATGATTGAGAAGCTTGGGTTGAAGAGGCTTGAGCATCCTTGTCCTTATGAGGTAAGTTGGTTACAAGATGATCAGAAGGTAGAGATAAAGGAGCAGTGTTGGGTGAGTTTCAATATTGGGCCTTTCAGAGATGAAGTTTTATATGATATTATGTCAATGAATGTTTGTCATGTCTTGTTGGGAAAACCTTGGCAGTATGATACAGGAGCTATTTATGATTGTAGAAGAAACCTAGTTTCTATTGAAAAGGATGGGCATAAGTTCACATTGATTTCTTTGAAGGAGAAAGAGAAGGAGGTGAAGAATCTGAGTCTTGAGAAAAGCTGCAGGAAATCGGTAGTACAGGTTATATCGAAAGTGTTGACAGAACCGGTTACAGAGGTTATACCATGGGATTTGAAGAAATGTCTGATAGAACCAATTGTAGAGATTATACTGGAAGGTGACATGAGTTGGCAGAAGGATCTGACAGATGAGTCTGATGGACAAACAGATGGAACCGGTCGACGGAGAGCTCATGGTGACAAACTAGATGAAGTCTTGTGGTAGAGGAAATCCTGAGTTGCAGAAGAAAGAAGGTAGTACACGGGGAGAATATGCAAATCTGAAGCAAAGAAAGAAAATGAAAGGGGGCCAAAGGTTAGAGAAATTGATTGAAGAACTAGGAGAGATAGAGTAGAGATTGGCAGATAAAGAGGATGTTTGGATCAGAAATGAGCATGGGATCTTCATCCTGAATCCTTTTAGATGTTCATGAGTTGACTCTCATGGAACATATTTTTCTACCTGGGTTGTCTGATGTAGGAGCATCCCCGGTTGATGAGCAACTTGCATCAACCAAAAAAAATTCCTTTCTTGTTTATTTCTTTGTGCAGTTTTCAATATTCTTGTCGATATGTACCGATAGTTGCTTGTTCTTCATGGCAGATCTTGTTTGTATTTTCCTAGCGATTTCATGTGGTTGATTCCATATTTCTAGTTCATTTGGGTTCTTCTCTGGTCATTTATCACTTCTGGTTGGTTGTTCTGGGTTTTCAGGAAAGTTCTTCTGCTTCATTACCAGTTAGATTCTTGGCATGTGGATCCATCTTGGGTCTTGTCTGATGTTCCTTGGCATGTGGCCGACCTTCTTGCTGATCCACATCACTTAGTTGTTATTTTCCAGAAAGATTTTTTTAAATCTTAGGGCCGACCTAATTACACATTTCATTTTCCTACATTGGTGAATGTAATCATTTGAGGTTGACCCGGATAGGTTCCGATGGGTATAAATATGATATTATGTAATCATTTGTAGGGGTAGAGGAAGTAGAACTTAGAATAAGGATTCAAATTCACATCTTGTGATCTGATTGATCTTTGGAGTCTCGGTTGGGTTGTTTTTGGCTTGTAGCCTGCATGTAACTAGTTAACTACCGGATGTTCTTTGATGATAATATGATGATCATCGGATGATTTTCAGAAGTTCTATGACTTGAATATGATCTGTTTGTATGAATTTTTTATGTTTTCTTACTACTTTCATTGTGTCTCTCTTGTTGCAAAAGTCGGTTGACTCTTTTGAGGGTTTTCACTAGTTATGGCTACATCAGTCATTTATTTAGTCATTGATTGAGTTTTGGGTTTGTGGGTTTGTGTTATATATTTGGTTAATATCTTCTTTCTCTTTTAGATGGATAGAAGCTAATCTTTGGACTATATATATATATATATATATATATATATGTTTTAAAAAAATAAAGTTTAAATAAGTTCAACTTAAACTATTGAAATTTAATATAAAAAATTAGACTTCAAATTTTAAATTTGAATTTGAATTTGAATAAAATATGTTTGTTATAATAAAGAAAGCACTTGTTCATCTAGAGAAATTCTGACCTTCACCATGTGAATATGAATGCTTATAACATCAAACTCATAGATAAATTTAAAACACACACAAACATATATATACGCAAATAAATAAATAAATCATTTTGATCTAGTTATTGTGTATATGCATATATGGTACATATACATATATACAAACATGTGTGTGTGTGTAATATATATATAATATTACATATAATATTATATAATATTATAATACTCTATATAATATTATATATAGAAAATATATATATATATATATATATATAAATTTAAAAAATTAAGAATTAAAAATATTTTAAAAAATTTGCAAACGAGTGACTGTAGCACCCCCATGGGGGATGTCACAGACCCCATGGATTGTGGCACCCCCATGGGGGTGTCGCAGCCTCCATCAGCACCCCCATGGCAGATGTCGTAGCCTCCATGGACTGCAGCACCCCCATGGCGGTGTCGCATTCTCCATGGGATTGTGGCACCCCCATGGGGGATGTTGCAACCCCCATGGGACTGCGGCACCCCCATGGGGATGTCATAACCCTTTCAAAATAGGAAAAAAATGAAAAATAAGTAAATAGCCACCATTTTTCTATAGATCTCACTTCTTTTGGATCTATACCTGGATGCATGTAAAAACAAAAAGAAGAGACATATTAGATCTAGGGTTTTCTTTGAGAAAAGCAAATAAGAGGAAAACTAGATGTTTCATATGAAATAAAAAGAAAACTATGGCTAATCAGAGGAAATCAAGAATATTCAAACTGCAAACAAAACCCTAGAAAGAGGGCAAGGAACTTGCAAACAAAATCCCAAATATTTTTATTAGGCTATACATTTGAAAATAAATAGTGAAAAAACAATCTCCAATAGACTTTGCATGAGCAAAAATTTACCATGACTCTCTTCTTAGATCAATCCCTCTTCAAAACCCCAATCACGCCTCCAAGGAGAGGAATGTTGCTACAACGTGCAAAAATAAAGTTGGGGTTTGAACTCCTTTCCCTTTTTGTTGTTTGATTTTAAGTTTCTTTGTAGCCCTAGAATCCAACTGTGGAGATTGAATTCATCCTATGGATGAGATTCAATGCACATCTCATTAGTGGGAAAATTTAATGGAAAAATATAGTATATATAATTTGTTTCTTTTGTAATTTTTAGTGGGAAAATTTAATTGAAAAATTAGTGGGAAAATTCAATCCTAACGTTTTTGTAATTTTTAAAAAATAATTTAGTGGGAAAATTGTTAAAATCATAATGTATTTGAAACAAACAAAATGTAACCTTTGAGACAATTATATATATAAATTAAATATGTATATTTAATTAATTTATATATAAATTAAATATGTATATTTAATTAATTTATATATAAATTAAATATGTATGTGTGTATGTGTATATATATGTTTATTTAACTAATATGTATATATATACATAAATTAGTTAAATATACATATATATTTAATTAATATATATATTGATAAAATATACATTTATATTTACTTTATATATATATATATATATATATATATATATATATATATATATGCCATCGAATAAAAAAACTCTCAATGCTTTTATAAAAAAATTAAAACAATTTGTACAGCCTGAGTTGGCCTAGTGGTAGAGAACTTGTGCTCTTAAAAGAGAGGTCACAAGTTCAATCCCAAAAGGGGGGTGAGGTATGTACAAAAAAATTAAAAAATTAAAAAAAATTATCAAAAAACTTTTTCGACAAAAGTTCATCGAAATTTCGATGAAATTTCATCGGAAATGTTCATCGAAATTCTGACGAACATCATGCATAAATTTTTAAAAAATAAAAGGAATCCGACAAAACAACAAACTCATTCACTTTCGTTGGAAACTTTCGTCGGATTTTGAGCTCAAATGCATTAGTGAAAAGCAGATACCTTAGGATAATAAGATTTAGGAAAAGATATAAGTAACCTTTTCACAACTTCATCTTCTTTTAATTTAACACCTAGACCTTTGATATTGGTTACTAAATCATCAACTCAGAGAATAAATCTAGCAATGTTTTCATCCTTAGACATCTTCAAATTCTCAAACTTGCACTTAAAATTTTGCAACTTGATTTGCCTTACCTGTTAGAAGTATGGTTGTCGTTGCACCAAAAGATCAACATGTTAATGCCCAATACAACCACTAGACTTATAAAATCCACAAGAGGCAGTTAAGCCATGTCACAAACACGAGAGCTGCACAGCACAAGGAGACCAAGGGTGCACACCTTGCAACAATCCCCCCCCCAATGCAAGTGAGGAGGTTTGAACCTGTGACCCAGGCTCTGATACCACTTGTTAGAAGTATGGTTGTCATTGCACCAAAAGATCGACTTGTTAATGCCCGATACAACCACTAGACTTATAGAATCCACAAGAGGCGGTTAAGCAATGTCACAAACCCGAGCGCTACACGGCACAAGAAGACCAAGGGCACACACCTTGCAAAATTACCTTGTCATCTCCTTCATAAATGTTATTTAGTTTTTCCCACATTTCTTTAGCAGTACAACAATGCATCACCTTCACAAGTTTTGGATCTTCTAATCCACTCATGATTGTATTCCTTTTTTTGCTATATTTTTCATATAACTTAATATTAGTTGAATTAGTTGGAAGAGTGGGAGGAAATGTATAACCATGTTTGTCTAAGTTCCATACTCCAAACCCTATGGATGTCAAGTAACTTTCCATTCTGCACTTTAAAAAGTTAAAGTTTGTGTTATCAAACTAAGGTGGCTTGTGAGCTCCAACTTGTGCCATCCTAGATCTTTCCTCAAGCAGTCAAGCTTCCTCAAAGAAACTTGGCTCTTATACCAATTGTTGAAAACACCCTAAGACTAAGAGGGGGTTGAATCATTCTTGAATAAATCTTAACACTTTAACTCAAATTCAACTTTAAACTTTAAGTTTATTCGCAACAAAGAAGGATAAGCAATGAACACATGTGTACAAAAGAACACCAAATTTATGTGGACTTCATACTAAGTATCACTTCCTCAAGGAAAGATACAAAGGACTTTCTAGGGAGAGTCACCATTTCTGAGCAAGATACATGAATATTTGAGTTTTAATGAATAAGCCTTCAACAACATTGCATCCAGAAATCCCCTTTAAATGTAGTTGCTCTTGACTCACTACCTTAAGAAACCATTAAGAAACTCCAATACTTTCACCACATAGAATTATTGATCCATATTCAAATCTTCCACATTCCACTTTGATCCAGACTCTTGCAAAATAAAATGATCTTATGTATTGTGTAGGGGAAAAAGTGAGACTAAGTATGGAAACCCTAATCTCACTCTCATACACACTCATGGAATATAAAAGAGCTTAGGGAGATAACGCATGTCGGCTACTTCTTAAGAGAAAGAGAGTCATGGATTACCTCTTAAGTTTTCTATTCCTTTGATGTAAATGAAAGAGAGGAATGATGCACAATGCAAACTAACCTAGAAAGAAAGTAAGAAAACAAATCCTAATCTGAGAATATAGATCAAAGAACAACTAATACACTGCTGAAAAGTACAGATAAGAAGGAAAAATTAGAGGTGCACCTGTGTCTGAAATTTAAGAAGAAATGTTCAAGACCAGGGTGCCACGCCACTGTCCTGATTCTGCAATTCTGGATCTACAACTGACAGGAGGGATTCTGAGATCTGCAAAGTATTGTTCTGTCAAGTCCTGCTGATAGAGGGAAAAACCATGGCACCACACCATTGTCCTAGGTAATACTAGGGTGCCACGCCCCTATCCTTGACAAATTTCTGCACTTCTAAGAATTTTGGGTCATGTTGATGCCTTTTCCAGATCTGAAACTGCCTCCAGATGCCTGTTTCTGCACCTACAACTGAAAAGGGAAGGTTTGGGGTGCTATATAGAGTTTTTCCTTATTCAAACCCCTGTGTTAGTGATTTCCACCTCCACGAATAGTCAATAATGTACTGAAAATGTGTATGCAAGAACCTTGTGTGTGTGCAAGATCCTAAGATGAAAGCAAACAATCTAGAGCAACCCTAAAGAGTAAACCCTAATTGCTTATAATTGACAAAGTAAATTCTCTACATCCACAATGCAAAGTGATCTAAAGCATGAATATGAATAAAAATGAAGCTTATGCAAAGACATGAAAGCAACATGAACCCATACCCAACCCCAAGGGAGAGGTAAAACTAGTCGTCAGTCGGTGATCTCTTATTGTTCTTCTACATCTTCAAAAGCCCCCAATTGATAAAATGATGCTTGATGAATGTTTGATGGATGAATGTTGAATGTTGTTGAAGACTTCAAAGATCTACTCTTTTTCTGCAAAGAAGGCTCTAATGCTCCCAAAACCTACCCTCAGATTCTTAGAAGAAGACCCCTTCAAGTGAAGAAAGAGAACTCTTAAGTATGACGCCCTAGATCTTAATTTCATGTTTAGGTCAACCTAGGATTTGAATTTCCCGCTAATATCTTGGGGTTAAGCATTATTATATCATAGGATCGTGCTCCCGAAATTTCAAGGAAAAAGTCAAGGACCATGTGCATTTCCACCACGGTTCGACCAACTTTTCACCAAATTTTTGCGATCGTTAGATATGATGATATTAGAGCGGATCCCAAAGTTACAGCTAGTTTTGAGATGTTTTGATATGTGAAATCGGGCCTAAACGGTCAGAATAAGACATAATTAGGGTTTATGATTAAATGATTCATTGGAGGAATAAGATGAAAAGGGGCACACTTAGGGTAAAGGGCCCAACATTATAATGTGTAAAGTGATAAGACATGACCTTAGATTTAATTAAATTAATTAATTAAATGCTTAAAGGGGAATGAGAAATGCAAGATGCAAAACACACTAAGGTGGGTACTAACCTAAGTGTGAAATTGCACCACCCCTAGCAAGGGTGTACAATTTACGACACTACATTTAGCCCCCACTTTAGCGGTCATATGGCACTACGTGCATATGAAATCTAAAGTACAAAAAAGTAAACATCATTTGAAAAAGGATATATCCATAAGTTGTCGAACGAAGCCCCCAGCGGTATCTGCAGTACACAATTCGGAACCATACCCTATAAAACCACATGTTATATCACAAAATCACCTAATTATTACTAAGGAAGGTGATTAAATTCATGGGTAGCTATATGCCCCCCTGTTTCGACTTCCTTATCAGTCAGGTGAAACAGGGTATCATGTTTTTCACAGCGATTTGTGATAAAGATTTTGATGAAGGAATTTCACAACAAGGCTTGATTGCTCATCCAAGCACATTATGTAACTAATGCAGCACGAGAGGGTGAGCTCACAATTACAATGCCACCGATGGTACGAGAATCAGAGCTTCCTAGCTCAAGATATGATAGATTGAAGAAAAAGTGTAGAAATTAGGGTTTTAATTTAAAAACTTAAAGTCAAAAAGTGCATAACACATCAATATGAAAGTGACACCTATATTTGTCACTTTCTAACTTTTTGGCACTATTCACCGCAGAGGATCCCACATACAAGCCATTCATTCCTCGACATCGACCTGAGCAACCTACGCGGATGGAGATCATGCACCAGTCTGTACTCATCGGTCGACCACTCAATGAGGTGAGTTGACCTTTTGTTGATTGCATTTGACTTTTTCATGTTTTCATAGTTTTCAGAAGTGATGATGTCATCACCTAGTCCAGGTCGGGGCCCTCCCTTTGGAAACCTAGGGGTCCTAGGGCGCCATGGTCCCAAAGGGGTACCATGGTCCCAGTAGGGCGCCATGGTCCCAATAGGGTGCCTTGGTCCACTCAGGGTGCCCTGGTCCCTGTTCGGGGCAACCAACAGCAATATAGGATCAGGCAATGAATGCTAGAAGTGATATAACGATTGCATTGATTAGATAATAATAGATGATTTATCAATCACTGATGATAGATTGCTTTGCATTTTGTAGACACTACCGTACATTTGTGAGCATACCATCAGTCTCACTTTTTTGGAGCCTTCGGGAGGAGATCCCAAGGCTAACAACAGGAGAGGGGGATTTTCTACATGTAGTGGGTTTGTGGGATGTGATGACCATGTCAGTCATCCGATTCCATTTTGCTATGTTGATGTCACTGATGGAGAGGTGGGATGCAGACACCCCGACATTCTCACTTCCTATGGGGGAGATGATAGTCACCCTTGAGGATGTATACCACATTTTGCACTTACCATTAGAGGAGAATTATAGGAGAGAGAAGGTATATGCTATGGGGATAGTGATACATAGCAATATGAGGGGTCGCATTATGGTCAGCTGGCTCCTACACCCTACTGGCGAGGTTCCATTGGTGAGGCGACTCATGATTGTGACCCTTGCATTAATCATGTGCCCTAATGGGTGCGCACACATATGCATGGAGGACTCATCTATTCCATACAAGCTATGAAGAGACACATGAGAGTATACTCTTGGGGTCAGAGCATGCTTGTGCATCTCTATCATGACCTTGGGGAGTATGTGTTCGAACATGGATGCAGCCTGATGACATGCACGCTACTACAGGTGTGGATGTTTGAGCATATTACCTGCACTAGACCTAGTGGAGCCCCTATAGAGATAGTCCCAAAGCATCCTAGGGTATATGCTTATCCTCTTACCTGTGAGTGGAGAATCAGTGATCTCCTATATTGGAGGTTGAGCTTGGATATATTGATAACAGGTAGGATCATATGAAGACCCTACCTCAGGATGTCCATATGGGCAAGGCTATGCAGACGGATGTTTAGCATGCAGAGGAACCATCTACTAGAGTGATGGTATAGCCATATAGTCATTCCCTTCTACTTCAATTGAGTTCGGTGTCAGTTCGGGTTTGAGCAGTGTGTTCCTACTGACGTGCCTATGTACATCTGACACTCATGAGAGATTCCAAGGCTAGGAGCCATTCCTAGGCCTATCAGTGATGAGATCAACATCACAGATTCAGATGGGTCAGATCAGTACATAGCGAAAAATTATAGAGATGATTCAGGCATGCATCGATGGTACATCACATGGTGGGGGATAACATACCCTAGAGCCATTTTCCCAGTAGACTTCCCTAGATGGAACCTCAGACCATGGAGATAGTCAAGCGACAGAGAGGGATTTGATGCATCTGAGGATGATTCAAATGATTAGGCTGATGACACAGAGGAGCAGGAGGCAAGCGCAGATGGAGGCGATCCTGATACTGGAGAGGGAGATCAAGATGGAGATGATGAGCAAGACAAGGATGATGAGGAGGATGAGGATGAGGAGGAGTCAGGTATAATTCATCACTCTAGGGAGGATACCAGAGCCCTATATCCACTGAGTCTCCCATTGCAAGAAGAGAGGGATCCTGATCCTGGTCCCCACCGGCCCACACCTACAATACAAAGGGAGTACGAGCATGGAGAGCCTAGTGAGTCCCAGTCTCAGGCAGTCATTTTCCATGATCCCTAATGGTGAGAGGGAGATCCAGGTAAGGTGCCTTGTTGTTGATTAACATCTGTAACTTACCCATTTTAGATTTGATGATATAGAATGTTACTGATGAAAAAACATTCTCTCTATCATGCAGCTGCCATCCAGGAGTGGTGTTCTCTGATTCAAAATGCAGTGACAGACCTTATTGTGATTGTGCATACTCTGAGTTCCTCATAGATAGCACACAAATCCTAGAGGAATACAAGACAACACGAGGATCTTTTCTCCCCTATTCAGATGGAGGTGGAGGTCCTATGAGAGAGACTACGACAGACAGAGCGTGACCTAGCAGCGTCACAGAAAGAGGCAACCACATACCGAGGGATCATGATGGAGAGGGATCGTAGGAGCTCCTCACAATCTGTATCATGATACACCCCCATGGGGCCACTCCCATGGCCAAATCAGGAGGGGGCATTTAGCCACCAACTACTAGTCCTAGGGATAGAAGATAATTTTGATGTATTGATGTATATATTATGATACTCATGGATATGTTAAAATAATATATGCATTGCTTAGATTATAAGTAACACATTGAGTAATGAGCATGTATATCTGATTTAATTTTGATGTGTTTGATTTCTCAATGCTTCATGACTAAATTTATACATGTGTGATTTAATTAAATAACTAAGTATTTAATCAAATGTTAATTTGATGATGTAAAAGAAGAATATATTAATCCTGAGAACTATATAACTAATGTAATTTGATTAACTCTTAATTAAACACAACATGATATAATTCTACTTAACACATAAGAAATTGTATAACATGCTAACACATATGAAATGTAAATCCATTACAATTTACATAAAAAGAATCCAAGACAAACAATATAGTAATGAAACATGCTTGTCAAGAATGAAGTAATGTAGACCAAACAATATAACATCATTTAATCTTACATCCTTTAATGAAGACATGCTAACATATTACCCAATTTTGATGAACTTGTATAGTATTTATGGGTTCCTTGAGAGGCATACCTTCCACGTCTGCTATCTTGTAAGCACCTAATCCATAGACCTCGACAATAATGTATGGTCCAAGCAAGTGCAGGAGCACCTAGTTTTTAATCCTAGTTTTTAATGCATTTTCTAGATTTTGGTGTGTTAGTCTTTATCTTGGATTAGGTTTGTGAATAATGTATTACTCAGAGTTCCACATGTGTGTTGGATATGCATTTGAAGGATGAATTTCAATTAGATCATGTATTTACTCGAATTTGGTTTATGAGCCCTTGTAAGCCTAAAATGGCACAAACTTGCATTTTGGTGAAAAATGTCTTGTAAAACCTCATTTGGAATTTAGACATGTCATTTTAGTTTTTTTAGGCCATTATAGGTATTTTAGGATGAGTGGAAATGCATGAAATGTTAAAATGCACATTTTGGCAAAAGTTGTCATTGTTGCTCGACAACATTTTACAACTTTTGAGCAACTTTTTACATCTTTGAGCACATTGGTGGTTAGGGAGAGTTGATTAGGATCCATTTGGAATATAAAATGATATGAGAAGGAATGTAAAAGGGTTGGCAAAGGCCTTGAGCAATTTTGAATACGTTGTGAAGACTTTTTCCAGATTTTACCTTGCATTTCCTCAATTTTTGAGCAGCAATTCGTACTTAATGGATTGATTCTACTACTATTCTTTGATGAGTGTTTTGTACATAGAATTTTAGTGCTCAAGAGGTGTTTTTTATTGTTTGTAGTTCAGGTTTGAAGTGTGTACTTGATTTTACATTGCTCTCGGCCTGAGCAGGGGTTTAAGAGCCCAATTATGGTTTCAGCTTGAAATCCCTTGCATTTTGCTCAATAACCCTTGGGACTCGAGCCCTGGAACCCTTGTATAGTTTAAATAAGTATTTTTTTGTCTTGGAATTCATTGAAAGGCTATTTGGCATAATTTCCTAGGCAAACTCAGTCATAGCCCGATTAGGAAAATGAGTGAAATGTTGCATGTGCTTGCAAGGATGATCATTTGTAAATATGCCAAGTGTTTGGGATGAGTAAATAATGTGTGGAAGAGCCTATGTGGAAGGTTGGAGGCATGACAGAGTAGGGAAGACAATAAACCCTTTGAAGGAGACAACAAAGTCCCAAAACCCTTCATAAATGCCATTTTTGGGTTTCGTACCTGTACGGACATACCTAACCATCTCACCTGATGGATTCAAAAGTTCATCCAAAATGGTACTCGGATCACAAAATATTTTGGTAGATTCTTTGAGTGCTTTTTGAACAATTCCCCAAAAACCGGTTAGGTAGGGCTAATTGGGGCTTTAGGGCTACTAAGCCTAGAAAATAGGAGAAAGAGGGAGCCATGAAGAAATGAAGGAAAGCCAATTGTAAAACCAGTTGATTGGCATGGAAATACATTAAGAACACCTACTACAACCCCTACAAGTATAAGTTAGAAGATTGCTTAGTTTAAGGATGGATTTACCCTTTTGAATCTCAACCATGCCTGAGCAACTATTGAGCACAATTTGATAGGGAGCACTCCTAGAGAGTTTGAGTGTTTTGGTTTGTTGAATGACAAATGTAGAGTGAAAGGAGCCCACTAACATATCACTCAACTTCCTATTGAGCAAGTTGATACTCTCTTTGAGAACCCCTCCCCGTCAAAGTGGTATCAGAGCACCTAAGATTTGGGAAGAAGACAGCTCATGTCAGAGACTGATTCAGTAGGAGAAAATAGTCTAAGGATGGTGACCAATGCAGAGTTAGCCAAGAAGGTAGAAGATCAAGAGGAAGAGAATAGACTCCTCAGGGTAAGATTACAACAGTTGGAAAGCAAACTAGACACGGTTGAAGATAAGACTGAGAAAGTAACAATCAAGTTCAATGAAGGGAAGGGTAAGGAAGTAGTAGAAGAGGATAGCACACCTAAACCAGATCCTATTCTACCTGAGGATCCTTTCCTTACAGCCATTAAATCCTTAGAAAGAGTGCCACTTTTTTGTGGAAAAATGGAACCAAAAGTAGTCATGGAATGGATTGAAGGATTGGAGAATCACTTTGAATGTGATGGGATCGGTGAGGCACAAAAGGTGAAGGTAGCCAAATCCAAATTCAGAGGAGCAACCTTGACTTGGTCAAAATTCATCCAAAAGGAGAGGCAAAAGGAGGGTAAGAACCCAATAGCCACTTGGAAAGGAAGGCTAGCCAAGGTCAAAGAAGCATACATCCCTGAAGACTATAAAATCCAATTGCACAAGAGAAGACAAAACTTGAGACAAAGAGAACTAGATGTGAGCAGCTACACTGAGGAATTTCAGAAGCTGTATCTGAGATCCAAGGTGGTGGAAGATGAAAGAATCAAGGTAGCTAGGTACTTGAATGGCTTGAGATGGAATATTCAAGAAGAGTTGAGTTTGTTATTCCCTAGTACTATTCATAAGTGCTATCAACTGGCACTCAAGGTAGAAGAGGAGCAAAAAGAAACAAGAGCAAAGCAATAGAGGCAGAGGTAGGGGAAGAGATGGTAGAGGTCATATAAGTAGCTATGGTGGAAGAAGTTTAGACCAAAGATCCCAAGGGGAATCCAAATTGGTAGAGAAAAGTGGGGACTCCAATAGCAAGAGAAACTATAGAGGAACGGGGTCTAGCAACTCTAGTAGAGGAAGGTCTAGTGGATCAGGAAGAGGGTCCTATTTTGCCACAATGAAGTGCTACAATTGCCATCAACTTGGACACCTGACCTATAGATGTCCTGAAAAGTATTCCTCATCCCAAGGAGGTGAGAGGAGAGTAAATTATGCTCAAGAAGATGCAACAAACATGAAGGCATCAGAAGTGAGTCTAGATTCAGAGGTTGGAGAGAATCTTATGATAAGGAGAGTCTTAATTAAAGAACCGGTTAAGGAGGAACCTAGCCAAAGGAGATCCTTGTCTAGGATAAAGTGCAAGATTATGGATAGAGTGGTGGTGGATTCAGGGTCCACTAATAATATAGTGTTAGAGGAAGCAGTAAGGAAGCTTAACCTACAAATAATACCACATAGTGATCCTTAGGGTTACTTGGCTCAACAAGGGGCAGCATGTTCTTGTGAATGAAAAAACTTGGGTGGAGTTCACTATAGGAGGCTACAAGGACATAATCTTATGTGACATCTTACCAATGGATGCTTGCCACCTACTCCTAGGTAGGTAGTTTGACCAAAAAGAAATACACCATGGGGAGAAGAATGCCTATGCTTTTCAAAAGGATGGAATCACCTATAAAATTCAGTCCATAGGAGAACAAGAAGAGGGAAGATCAAAGGGTCCTAATGTGTTTCTAGTTGGTGAGAAGGAGTTCATTAACACACTCAAGGAAGGAGAAGGAGTAGGGTTTTCAATTGTTGCAAAACCAAAAGAAGAAAGCAAGGAGAAGAAAGCATGTATTCCCAATGAATTGCAGCAGGTCCTAAATCAATTTAAGGACATTATCAGTGATCGAACACTAGAAACCTTGCATCCTCAACGTTCCATAAGTCACCAGATTGAATTCATACCTAGAGCTTCATTGCCCAATAATGCAGCTTATAAAATGACACTGGATTAGAACAAGGAGGTATCTAAGAAAATACAAGACTATTAGACAATGGACTGATAAGGAAGAGAATTAGCCCATGTATAGTACCCACAGTTTTATCCCCAAAGAAGGGAGGTACTTGGAGACTTTGCACTGATTCTAGAGCCATAAATCGGATTACAATCAGGTATAGATTTCCCATTCCAAGGATTGAAGATTTGATGGATTGTTTAGGAGGTGCTAAATACTTTACCAAGATAGACCTCAAGAGTGGTTACCACCAAATCAGAATCAAGGAGGGTGATGAATGAAAGACAGCCTTCAAGATCACAAAAGGACTTTATGAATGGCTTGTTATTCCATTTGGAGTCACAAATGCTCCTAGCACATTCATGAGACTCATGAATGAAGTATTCAAAGACTATATTGGTAAATTTGTTGTTGTTTATTTAGATGACATCTTGATTTTTCGCAAGTTTAAAGATGGAAATCTTAAGCATATAGAGATTGTATTGAGGAAACTATGTGATGAGCAACTAACCATCAATTTGGAGAAATGTGAGTTTATGAAACGGGAATTGATATACCTTGGGTTTGTAATCTCAAGAGGTGATTTGAAGATGGATACCTCTAAAGTGGAAGCCATAATTAGTTGGCCTACACCTAATTCAGCAAGTGAAGTAAGGATTTTTCATGGCTTGGCACAATTCTATAGGAAGTTCATCAAAGGATTTAGTGAGATATCTGCACCCATGCTATCAAAGAAGGTGTGAAAACCAAGTTTCAATGGACAAAATAAGAAAAAAGAGGATTTGATATCTTAAAGACAAAGGTGGCTACTCAACCAGTACCAATTCTTCCAAGCTTTGGCAAGCTCTTCACCATTGAATGTGATGCAAGAAAAATAGCAGTTGGAGCAGTCTTAAGTCAAGACAATAGACGGGTTGCATTTTTTAGTGAGAACCTCAATGATACCAAGAAAAGATATTCCTCTTATGATTTGTAGTTGTATGCACTTGTTCAATCTCTTCGGAAATGGAGGCATTAGTTTATGCCTAAAGAATTTGTGGTTTATGCTGATAATCAAGCTCTTAGCTTTCTCAATTCACAAGAAAAGTTGAATCATAGGCATGTTAAATGGGTAGAGTATTTGCAATCATATACCTTTACCATTAAACACAAGAAGGGACAATGTAATAAAGTAGCTGTTGCATTAAGTAGAAGGTTGCTAATAGTGCAAGAAGTGCAGCTCAAGAGCATTGGAGTGGAAAGTTTCAAGGGGTTATATCAAGATGATGAAGACTTTGCTACTGCCTACAAGGTTTGTCAAGAGTTTAGAAACCATTTTCATAGTGAATATGCAGATTTCACCTTACAAGATGGTCTTTTGTTTAAGGGAGGACAGCTATGTGTACCTAAAGGGTCTATGAGAGAAAATTTGATGCAAGAGAAGCACAATGGATGCCTAAGTGGACATTTTGGCTTGAATAAGACTTTGGAACTCGTCCAAAGATTCTACTATTGGTCTAAGATGCAAAGAGATATCAGGAAATATGTGGAGCAATGTGTGGTTTGCCAAATGAGGGTACCTCTTCCAATGTTGGTCTGTATCAGCCTTTACTTATTCCAAACCAACCATGGGAGTGTGTAAGTATGGATTTTGTTGTTGGTTTGCCTAAAACCAAATCAGGTTTTGATAGCATCTATGTGGTGGTAGATAGGTTTAGCAAGATGGCCCATTTTATTCCATGTAAGGTCACTCATTATGATAGTCATATAGATCATTTATTTTTCAAGGAAGTTATTAAAATGTATGGTTTACCTATCAGCATTATCTCAGATAAAGATGCAAAGTTTATTGGTCATTTTTAGGAGACTTTATGGCAGAGATTGGGTACTAAATTGTCTTTCAGTTCAGCCTATCATCCCCAAATAGATGGCCAAATAGAGGTGGTCAATAGAACACTTGGAAACCTTCTTAGATGTTTGACAAAGGAGTATGGACAAGCTTGGGATCAGATCATCCATCAAGCTGAGTTTTCCTATAATGACAGTGTGAATAGATCAACCAGTAAGAGTCCTTTTGAGATTGTGTATGGCCTTCATCCTAGAGGTGTTTTGGATCTCAGAGATGTTGGAAAGATGGGACAATAGAGTGGACATGCTATGGATATGGCTCAATCCATGCAAAAGATTCATGAGTAGGTTAGGACAGGCCTACTTGACACCTCTCAAATGATCTAAGAAAAGGTAGATGAGAAAAGAAAGGATATACAATTTACTATTGGGGATTCGATCATGGTTCATTTTAACAAAGCAAGGATTTAGAAAGGTGATCAGGATTAAATTGGGAAAATATTGAAATCTAATTTTTCCAAAATTTTATATGTTTTAGTAAATTGCAATTTTGAGGGTCTTCGGTGCATTTTTGGACAAATATGGTGCCCGGAAACATGACGAGACATCATTGATGTTTCTAAAATTTGGTTCTAGATTATTTGAGTACCTTTCCAATGCATCAAACGGTTTGTAATTCGGAGCTAGGATGAGAAAGTTATGCCTTCTCAAAGTGGACTGAAATTTTATATTTAGTTTTTTTTGATAATTTTGATAGTTTTAATAGTTTAATTGTAATAAACATTATGATGACTCTTCATTTCAAATTCCAAGGGATTTGTGTGACCCTTGGGATACATTCGACTTGTATAAACTCCAATTTTGAATAGAATGGAGACAGTTTTTGGTTTGCAATCTTCTTGTTGTCAATTTATTTTTGTGTTGAAATCTACAATACCGCAAGTATCACACTAGGTATTGTAATCTAGTTTTCATAAATCAGATCAGTGGTATCAGAGTGGGAACGCTCCTTTATGCCAATTTACACAAGGTCTTCCTACCAAAGATTAGGATTGGATACACAAGATTTGTCAAAATACCCACCTTTGAGACGCACACAATCGAAGATGTCAGACAATGATGTTAAGAAGTTGGTCGAGGAAGCTTTAAATAAGCAACGAGAGGAGATGATGAGTCAATTTTCATACCTCCTACAGAAGCAAAAACCCTCTGAATCTGAAACACCATTTCATGGAAATACCCCTTTCAAAGTGCAGGTCAATTTCGACATCCCAAATTTTGAAGGAAAGGTCAATGCTGAAGCTGTTGATAACTGGTTATCAAAGTTGGATAGGTACTTTTCTGTAAATAATTTCTCAGATGCTGAAAAGATAACATTTGCTCTCCTCAAAGCTGAAACCCATGTGAAATTAGCATGGGAAACCAAAGTAGCAAATAAAGAACAAGAATCAGTTGCTGAAGATGGTTTTATACTATCTCTTGATAAGAAGCCCACATGGGGAGAATTTGTGGAATATATCAAAGAAGCCTACCTCCCGGAGGATGTATATGAACAAAAATACATAGAATGGCAGCTTCTTCGCCAAAGGAGGGATCAGTCTATGCAAGATTACACCAATACATTCCATTCACTTTCAACAAAACTCGGTATTAATGATTCAGAGAAGCATAGAATTTTGAAATATCGGAGTGGACCTCACAGGTATATTCAAACAGAGATGGATTTTTTAAATATTGAGACATTGGCAACTGCCTATAAATATGCTACAAAAATTGAAGAAAAATCCAAGCAAAGAGGGAAGAGGGACTACTTTGCAAACAACAAGCCAAGGGCTGAAGGTGGCAATAAATTTGCAGGGAAACAGGTGACCAAGGAACCTCATTCAAATTCACCCAAGAACACATGGTGGTCTACTAAAAAGACAGACACAGGCATGTGGTGCGAGATGTATAGGTCCCCAACCCATAATACAAAGGATTGTCGAAGTATTAAAAATTTGATGACAGAAATACAAGGGGAGGAAGCTGAACCTGAATCGTCACCAATAGATAATTCTAAGAAAGAGGAGAATGATTCCATCATAGAAGCAAACCCATATGTCGTAGTTGGAACTGCTAAAGTATTTCCCCGTGAAGATGAAGAGAGACTTTTTCATTCACAGATGTGGGTTGATGGAAAGCCTCTACATTTTATTGTTGACAGTGGGAGTCAAAAGAATTTGATCTCTAGGGAGGCAATCAAAAGATTAAATTTGAAAGTGACAAGACACCCACAACCATACTCTATGGGATGGGTGAATGAGGGACAAGATATTCAAATCAATCAACAATGTCGTTTGCCATATTCAATCAAGCCTTTCAAGAATGAAGTGATATGTGATGTAGCACCATTGGATGTATGTGATGTCTTGCTGGGGCAGCCATACATGTATCAGAGGCATGGGGTGTATGAGTCAAGGCCACGTAGTGTTACAATCAAGCTTGGTGAGAAGAGGTACCAAATACCAGAGGTATGTCCAACACAAACTACATCTTTAATTAGTGCTAAACAATGTAAACGCTTGATTGCTCAAACTGGAGCTTTTATTGTACTCATGATTCGCCCTGAACAAACAAAGTCAGTTGTTCTTAATACACATGCTAAGGTAACAGAGAATCAACAAAATCAAATAGATAAAATTTTGAAAGAATATCACAGTGTGTTTACACCACCAGTGGGAGTACCAACACACTGTCAAGTCAAGCACTCTATTGATTTAATTCTAGGCACACCGCTACCACATGAGCCAATATATAGGAGGTCAGTTTTGGAAAATAATGAGATTAGGAGACAAATTCAGGAGTTGATTCAGAAAGGACACATTCATCCAAGTGCTTCACCTTGTGGAAGTCCAATTGTCCTTGCTAAAAAGAAAGATGGGACATGGAGGCTTTGTATTGATTATAGAGCATTAAACAAAATCTCTGTTAAAAATAGATATCCAATCCCTCGAATTGATGATTTGTTGGACCAACTTAGGGGGGCTAAATTCTTTACAAAAGTTGACTTGAAGTCTGGATACCACCAAGTACCAATTGATCCAGCAGATGTGTGGAAGACTGCATTTAAATCTAAGGAAGGTTTGTTTGAATGGTTGGTCATGCCTTTTGGCCTAACAAATGCCTCAGCCACATTTATGAGATTGATGAATGATGTGCTTAGACCATTCATTGATTCCTTTGTAGTTGTTTATTTGGATGACATACTCATCTTTAGCAGAACTTGGTCTGAGCATTTGCAGCATGTTGAACAAGTTCTTTCAACTCTGCAAAAACACAAACTTTATGCCAACATTGAGAAGTGTTCTTTTGGTATGCAGAGTATTCAATACTTAGGGTATATCATTGACGATGAGGGTGTTCATGTTGATCCAGCAAAGATTCAAATAATTCAAGATTGGCCATCCCCTAAAAATTTCACAGAGCTTCGCAGCTTCTTGGGCTTAGCCAACTTCTATCGTAGATTTGTGTTTGGTTTCTCACACATATCATGGCCTCTTAATCAATCACTCAGGGGTGGAGCACAAGCAAAATTTCAGTGGACAGAGGCACAACAACAAGCATTTGAGGAGTTAAAGAAAAGACTATGTTCAGCACCAGTATTGGTCCTTCCAGATCTACACCAAGCATTTGAGATAGAAACAGATGCATCAGATTATGCTCTTGGTGCGGTACTCACAAAAAATGGGCATCCTGTTGCCTATCACAGTGAAACTTTTTCTGATACAGTACGTAAGTATCCCACCTATGATAAGGAGTTGTATGCCATTGTTCAGGCTTGCAAACAATGGAAACACTATATACTAGGAAAAGAAACTGTTATACATACAGACCATAAACCACTCCAATTCTTGCAAACACAAGGAAAGCTACAAAATGATAGACATCAACGGTGGTCAGTCTATTTACAACAATTTCACCTCAACATTCATCATAAAAAAGGAAGCAGTAACAAGGTGGCAGATTGTTTGAGTAGGCCTCCAATTGCAGGTTTGACAATAGTGTTGGATTCATGCGGTCATCAATCATCCACTTGGGAACAACTATATAGTACTGACCCTGATTTTGCTAACATCTATAGTAATTTGGTAGAAGGAAAATCTGTCTCTGATTTTCACTTGCAGGATGGGTTTCTTTGCCATAATGGTCACATATGTGTACCCACCGAAGAACGGAAGAAAATGATATGGGAAGCTCACTACAGTCATGTTGCAGGACATTTTGGTATTGGTAAGACTACTGCTATCCTTCAAAAGTATTTCTATTGGCCAAAAATGAAGCAAGATGTCATTTCACATATACAAGCTTGTGCAGCCTGTGCGATTGCAAAACCAGCAAACCGTAAGTTGGGTCTATACTTACCATTACCTATTCCTGATAAGCCATGGCAGTCTATTTCAATGGATTTTATGTCTGGGCTTCCAACTACCGGGCGGGGGCATGATTGTGTATATGTTGTGGTAGATAGGTTTTCTAAAATGGCTATCATGGTGGCATGTAAAAAGATGATTTCTGTAGAAGATACTGCCAAGCTATTTTTTGAACATGTGTGGGTTCATTTTGGTTTGCCAAAAACCATTATTTCTGATAGGGATAGCAGGTTCATCAGCAAATTTTGGTCTGCACTATGGGCTAAAATGGACACGAAACTGACAAAGTCCACAGCATTCTATCCCCAAACAGATGGGCAGACAGAAGTGGTGAATCGAATGATTATTCATATTTTACGGATGTATCATTCAAAACATCCTCGCACGTGGGATGAAAGCTTACCCTATGTGCAACACAGCTACAACCGTGCACTCCATAGTACTACAGGGCACAGTCCATTTGACGTTTCTCTTGGGTACCAGCCATTGGCACCTATGGATGTAGCAATACCATCTCTACATTCTAGTAGTCCATTGAATGGTGACAAGGAGGTAGATAAAGCAGAAAAATTCATTGATAACATTAGACACCTACAACAACAAGTTTATGAGATATTGGAGCAGAGTAATCAGAAGTATAAGGAAAGACATGATAAACATAGAACTCCCCATCAGTTTCAGGTTGGTGACAAGGTATGGTTACATCTTCAGAAAGAGCGCCTGCATGGACCAAATAGGAAGCTTCGACCTCTTCGTTATGGACCATACAGTATTGTGAAACAAGTTGGTGAGAATGCTTTTGAACTTAATTTGCCATCCTTTTTGGGACTGCATCCAGTTTTCAATGTGGAGTTGTTGAGACCCTATTTTCCTCCTTTATTGGATATCTCTCAAGCTACTAAATACATTCAAGCTGCAGAGTTAAACCCCTCTACTACTGCTCCAGTCTAGTGTGACCATGTTACTGAAGCCATTTTCAAGACTTTGAGAAATCAGAAAATCCCTTTGTATCGGGTGGTTCGAGCTGGTCAGCATTCTCATCAAGGCAAGTGGCTTACTAAGGAACAAATTGAAGAACAATTTCCTCATCTGTTGCAGCAGATTAGTGCAATGGGGCCCATTGCCTCTTAAGGGGGGAGGAATGATCAGGATTAAATTGGGAAAATATTGAAATCTAATTTTTCCAAAATTTTATATGTTTTAGTAAATTGCAATTTTGAGGGTCTTTGGTGCATTTTTGGACAAATATGGTGGAAACATGATGAGACATCATTGATGTTTCTGAAATTTGGTTCTAGATTATTTGAGTACCTTTCCAATGCATCAAATGGTTTGTAATTCGGAGCTAGGATGAGAAAGTTATGCCTTCTCAAAGTGGACTGAAATTTTATATTTAGTTTTTTTTGATAATTTTGATAGTTTTAATAGTTTAATTGTAATAAACATTATGATGACTCTTCATTTCAAATTCCAAGGGATTTGTGTGACCCTTGGGATACATTCGACTTGTATAAACTCCAATTTTGAATAGAATGGAGACAGTTTTTGGTTTGCAATCTTCTTGTTGTCAATTTCTTTTTGTGTTGAAATCTACAATACCGCAAGTATCACACTAGGTATCGTAATCTGGTTTTCATAAATCAGATCAAAAGGTGTCCCTAGTAAACATCACATGATGAGGATTGGACCTTGTAAGGTCTTGGCAAAATATGGAAACAAATCTTTACAAACTAGACCTACCCTGAGATATGGCTTTATCTCCCATCTTCAATGTTGCAAATTTGGTGCAATATAAGGGCACACTTCCAGATGAATGTAGTAGAGTCTTAGAGGTTTCTCAAGCACTTTCAAACCTTCACTTGCCACCTGCAACCATGCCACAAGCCGAGAAGGTGTTAGATTCTAGAGTTATCAAGAAGACAAGGCATATTGTCTATATGGAGCACTTGATCAAATGGTAGAACCTTCCAACTGATAGTTTTGATACTTAATGTTAAGTACAGATGCCAAGCTAACAAGATGAGAGGGGGGGGTGAATCATACAAACTTAATCTTCCATAAAAAAAATAGATTCAACCTCGGTAACATATACTTCAGTAATATAACCAAAACTGCTAAACATGCAAACTCATAAGCATATAAACATCATAACACTCATAACACCAAATTTAACGTGGAAACCCAAATAGGGAAAAACCATTATGGGATTTCAAACCCACTAAGAAATATACTCTTCTAGAGTATGCTCAGTTAAAAGCAAATCCTGTTAAAGATTACAAACACATTGCTAGATGTGACCCAGTTAAGGGATTTCCCTCAGATCTGTTAGGATCTTCACCTTGTTAGAAGTGACCTTGTTAAAGGATTTCAAACACTCAATCAGAATGTCACCTTGCTAGAGGGTTTTACAAATAACACTGTTAAGTCCACTCGGTTAAGAGATTTTCTGTCACTTTACAAAATAACAGTAATAAAAATCTATCTTCAACTTCACATCCAAAAATGCTAAAGCAGATTATTATTTGCTCAATACAATCTAGTCATAGGACTTATCTTGTCCATCTGCTGGGCTCTATACTCTGTTATTCAAATAGGTCTTCAAGCTTTAGTGCTCAGTAATCACTATGTAGCATCCCTCTGCATACACTTGCCTGCATACATTGTTTATCAACATTTCCTTATTTATAAACAATTTGCCAACCACTTAATCTCCTTGATCACATATCCCATGATCAATCATAGCCATCAGATCTTCAAACTTGACCAGGTTTCGATCTGAAAATAATTTACCCCACCTTGGAACTTGCATACATTTCTTGGAACTTGTGCTAGTGTATTGCGGTTCAATCTGAGCTGTAGATCTTCGTGCCAATTTTCCTTTGCCATAGATTCTTGAACAAACTTCATGCACGGCATACCAATCATTTAATCATAACTAGCTCATCAGCTTCCTTCATTAAATAATGCTTTTATTCATTCAATGCATTATGTTATAGCTCGGTTGCAACTCAATAAATACTAAACTTCACTCGGTAGACATTCTACCTTCATTAACCGACAGAGATAACCTTAGGGTTTACCGACTAGGTTCCTTAGGGTTTATCGACTAGGTTATTTGCTTGGTAACATAGTATAATATTAACCTTACAATCAATAACATATGTAGGATATCAAAACAATCTAAACATCATGATCTCATCATTGTCTAACTCGGTAATAGTTTCCCATTGAATAACTTATTCCTCCCCTTATTCATCTCATTCTTTTTGTGTCTTTTACCGACATCTTTATACTCATCAGATTATACCTCTTAAGATATGGCAACATCATACTGAATTAGAAAATCAATTTCTTGACATCAATGACAAAATAATAATATTAAGACAGTAAACACCTTAATCAGTTATATCCATAATCATCAACAACCTTCTCAATATCCTTATTGAAATGCCAACAATCTCTTATTGTAATTGGAATGCCAACACTAGCATCTGAGGCTACTTGGGTACCTGAGTTATACTTTTCTAAGCTTGGATTTCCCCTTTCTTTGTTTCCTAACGGGGTTACTTGACTTCTTTCTCATTGGGGGAGTATGGTGCAGGAGCACCTAGTTTTTAATGCATTTTTAGATTTTGGTGTGTCAGTCTTTATCTTGGATTAGTTTTGTGAATAATGGACTACTCAGACGTCCACATGTGTGTTTGATATGCATTTGAAGGATGAATGTCAACTAGATCATGTATTTACTCAAATTTGGTTTATGAGCCCTTGTAAGCCTAAAATGGCACAAACTTGCATTTTCACGGAAAATGTCTTGTAACACCTCATTTGGAATTTAGACATGTCATTTTAGTGTTTTTAGGTCATTCTAAGTGGTTTAGGATGAGTGGCAATGCATGAAATGTAAAAATTGCACATTTTGCAAAAGTTGTCATTGTTGCTCGACAACATTTTACTTTTGAGCAACTTTTTGCATCTTTGAGCACATCGGTGGTTAGGCAACCGATGGAGAGTTGGTTAGGATCCATTTGGCATATAAAATGCTCTAAGAAGGAATGTAAACAGGTTGGCAAAGGCCTTGAGCAAGTTTGAATATGTTGTGAAGACTTTTTACAGATTTTACCTAGCATTTCCTCAATTTTTGAGCAGCAGCCCGTACTTAATGGATTGATTCTACTATTTTTCTTTGATGAGTGTTTCATAAATAGTATTATAGTGCTCAAGAGGTGTTTGTGATTGTTTTTAGTGTAGGTTTGAAGTGTGTATTTGATTTTACATTTCTCTCGGCCTGAGCAGGGGTTTAAGAGCCCAATTATGGTTCCAGCTTGAAATCCCTTGACTTTTCCTCAATAACCCTTGGGAATCAATCCATGGAACCCTTGTACAGTGTAAATAAGTTTCTTTTTGGCTTTGAAGTCTTTGAAAGTCTATTTTCCATCATTTCCTAAGCGAGCTCACTCATAGCTCGGTTAGGAAAATGAGTGAAATATTGCATGTGCTTGCAAGGATGATCAGTTATGAAGATGACAAGTGTTTGGAATGATTAAATAATGTTTGGCAGAGCCTATGTGGAAGTTTGGAGGTGTGACAGAGCAAGGAAGACAATAAACCCTTTGAAGGAGACAACAAAGTCCCAAAACCCTTCATAAATGCCATTTTTGGGTTTCGTTCTTGTACGGACAGACCTAACCATCTCATATGATGGATTCAAAATTTCATCCAAAAGGGTACTTGGATCACAAAATATTTTGGCAGGTTCTTTGAGTAGTTTTTGAACAATTCCCCAAAAACCGGTTAGGTAGGGCTAATTGGGGCTCTGGGGCTACAAGGCCTAGAAAATAGGAGAAAGTAGGAGCAATGAAGAAATGAAGGAAATCAAATTGTAAAACTAGTTGATTGGCATTTAAATACCTTAAAAACACCTACTACAACCCTGCAAGTATCTGTTAGAGGATTTCTTAGTTTGAGGTTGGACTTACCCTTTTGAATCTCAACCATGCCTGAGCAACTATTGAGCACAATTTGATATGGAGCACTCCTAGAGAGTTTGAGTGTTTTGGTTTGTTAAATGAGTAGTTTAGAGTGAAAGGAGCCCACTAACATATCACTCAGCTTCCTATTGAGCAAGGTGAGACTCTCTTTGAGAACCCCTCCCCATCACAAGCCGATTAGGACTAAATTTTCCTTTTTCCTCAAGTAAGGCATTCACATTGCGTTGATTCTAATAAAGGACTAAATCCCCTATCGAGAAGGAACGTTGAATAACCTTACCATTATAGCTTTGTTAAAAAAAATTATGATACGCTTGAATATGCTTGAGGGCATTTATACGACGTTCATCAAGAATCTCAAGTTGTTGAAGTCTTTGCTCTCTATAGGAATCATCATCCACTATACCCCTAAGAGAAAGTCTCAAAGAAAGAATTTCTAACTCCAAAGGCATAATGCCATCAGCACCATAAACAAGATTATAAGGAGTACAACCCATAGCAACGCGTACACTTGTGCAATAAGCCCATAGAGCATAGGTTAATTGAGTATGCCAATCCTTGCCATTCCTATTTACATTCTTTCGAAGAATTTGGTCAATTATCCTATTAGAAGACTCGACTCGACCATTTGATTGACGATAATAAGGTGTAGAAAATTTATGTTGAATATGGTATTTCTCTAGAAACTTCTTCACATCCTTATTTTTTAATGACGTTCCATTATCTGAAACTAAGTTGGAAGGTATCCCAAATTAAGAAATGATGTTTTCCAAAATAAATTGATAAATTACTTCAGCAGTAGTGGATCGAAGAGGAACGGCTTCCACCCACTTCGTAAAGTAATCAGTGGCAGTTATAATGAAAGTATGTCCTTGAGATGAGGGAGGAGATATTTTACCAACAACATCCAAACCCCATGTAGAAAAGGGGATGCTACATGTGATCGAAGTTCTTGGGTAGGGGCATGGATTAAATTGCTATTTTGTTGACACTGATGACATATTTTAACAAACGCAAAGGAATCCTTCTCCATGGTTTTCCATTAATATCCCACTCAAAGAAACCTCTGAACTAAACACCTGCCCCCAAAATGCCCCCCGCAAACACCTAAATGTGCTTCTTCAAGAGCAATGGGGATTTCAGCCTTGTTTAAGCATCAAAGAAGAAGACCATTATAACCCCTCCTATAAAGAACATTAGAAACAATAATGTATCTAGCAGCCAATTTACAAACCCTAGCCCTAGTATTCTTATTCGCAGAGTTAGGAAAGGTACCATCACTCAAATATCTCACGACATGCGAGTACCATTCATTAGAATCTATAATGCAATAGTATGCCACATCACTAGGATTATCAATAATAATCGGGGAAGTAAGGTTGTGAATAGTAAATTTAAGATCTACCAAGGGGTCCTCTAGATACACAAGAGAGGAAACACATGCCATCGCATCAGTATGTCCATTATCTTTTTGAGGAACGGGCTCCATGGTCTTGTAACAAGGATAAAGATAGATCTTTATATTGTGATAATTTGTCTTGCTTAGCTTGATAAACTCATGTCACTTATCTTATGATTAATTGAGAATCTCCATAAATATGTAGATTTTTCACATTCAAGGCCAAGGTTGCTTTAATTCCAACTATAAGAGCTTCATATTCATCAATGTTGTTGGTACATAAGAAATTGAGACGATATGATAAAGGAATAGGCTTCTTTTTAGGAGAAATTAAGACCCACCCTACCCCTGATCTTGTACGACACTTAGAGACATCAAATTATAGTTCCCAAGTCTCATCAACCTCAATGGAAAGAATGTATTCATTGGGTAAAGACTCTGGATTAGGTACGGAGAAGGGTGAAGGAGTATCAACCAAATGATCAATAAACGCTTGACCCTTTATTGCTTTTTGTGAGACAAACTTAAGGTCAAACTTGGTCGACATCATAACCCACTTAGCTAAACCTCTAGAAAGATTAGTTTTGGACAAAAGATGTTTAGGAGGATCAAACTTAATGATAACCTAGATATCAGCATTCAAGAGATAATTCCTCAATTTATGGGTCGCAAAGACTAAAGCAAGGCATTATTGTTCTATTGTAGAATATCGGACTTCGTAATTGAGTAGAGTATGGCTTATGTAATAAACCATGCATTCTCTACCATCCTTATCACATTGTGCCAATAAGGTTGCAATAGCTTGAGAGGAAGCAGCGGTGTACAAAAGAAAAGGCTTAGTAGGACCAACAAGTTGAAGAATTGGAGAATTGGCCAAATGAGTTTTTAGGTCTTCAAATGCTTGACGACAATCTTCGTTCTATTGGAAAGTGATATTCTTTTTAAGCAATAATGTGAAGGGAAAGGTACGATCCACAAGATGAGAGATGAACCTACGAATAGCTTGGATCTTTCCTTGCAAACTTTTTAGTTGGGAGACATTCTTAGGAGGTGGCATGTTAACAATAGCATCTATCTTCTTCATATCCACCTCAACGCCACGATGTGAAACTATGAATCCTAATAGTTTTCCACTATCCACACCAAGAACACACTTTCGAGGATTGAAACAGATGTTATACTTATGAATTCTCGCAAAGATTTGATGAAAGATCTTAACATGATCTATACGAAGAATGGATTTGGCTAAGATGTCGTCTACGTAATCTACTAATGTCTTATGCATATAATCATGTAAAATAAGAGTCATATCACACTGATGGGTTGCGCCTACATTTTTCAATCCAAAAGGCATCACAATCCAACAGAACGTACCCCAAGGAGTGGTGAAAGTAGTTTTATATTGATCTTGGGGATTGATGAAATTTTGATTATATCCTAAGAAACCATCCATAAAGGATACTAAAGCATGCCCTTCTACCAAATCTACTATCATATCAATATTCGGGAGGGGAAAATCATCCTTTAAAGAGGCGTTGTTCAAATCACAAAAATCAGTACACATCCTAATCTTGTTTTCAACTTTAGCCATAGCCACAATATTCGAAATCCATGGGGAATAATCAACAAGACAGATGAATCCAGCATCCAATAATTTTTCAATCTCAGCTTTAACAAGTAATTCCACCTTAGGGTGAATCTTTCAAATCTTCTACTTTGCAAGTTTAGCATCAGGAATTACGACAATGTTATGAGTGAAAATCTTAGGAGTTACACCAGGTATGTCACAATATTTCCAAGCAAAGATCTCAAGGAATTCATGTAACAACTCAACATATTGTTTTTGCTCTTCCTCATCAAGACATTTCCCTATCTTGATGATCTTATCTTCAACATAAGGATCCATCTTGATATCAATGGTGTCATTTATTAGGAGATTTCTTTGTTGAGGAGCGTCTTTTAGTTGAGGAAATTCTTTAACTATCTCATCGTTATTTCTTTCTTTCCCAAAGTAAGCTTCCACATTTAGACAACAGGGAAAACTGCGGTTATGGTAATAATGAGGAAGGTTGTCATAAGCTCCCAAGAATTCAGCTAAGGAATCATTGGTAGAAAAAACATCCAAAGCAAAGACACAAGAAGGGTCACAGTAAATATATTTTGGATATTTTAGTGAGAGAAAAATAGAAATGGCATTAACACTAATAGATGGTCTCTTAGAGGCTTCAATACGCTTTAAAGGATCATAACCAAGCCCAAATGTCATATCATGAAAGTTATTTTCCAAGGGGACTTTAATCCCTTGTTCTTGAGCACCAAATCCATTTCCATTATATCCACACCTAGCCAGGAAATCAAAACCAGGACCATAAAGGTTGGTCATTTCCAAAGAAGGAGGATTTTCAAAAAGTGAAGGATCAAAATCCTCTAAACTAGAAACTAAGGGAGATGAAATCTGAGAAGCTCCCATAAGGTTATTGCTCAATGGCCCAGACAAAGTAGATTGCTTTTTAGGTTCTTCTTCTTCTTTCTTCTTTTCGACCTTAGGTTCTCTAGGGGGAATTTTGTATATCCCTACAAAAGTAGGATTGAAATCAAGGGATCCCCAATCATCTTCTGCAAAAATTTGTTCAGGAGAGAATGTATTCTCAATTGTAGAGTCAGGCTAAGAAGATTCTTCCTTGAGAACCTTAGGTCCACATGAGGAAGCATCGGGGATCGATCCAGATATAGGAGACAAGTTTGATGAACTAGTCAAACTAATCGGAGTAGAAGCTTTAGAGGAATTGTCTAAGATAGTTGGGGAAGAATTGATTGTAGAGGATATAGAACTTGATCTTTGTAAACAAGCTTGAAATCTCCTATCTCCTAACAAGGTATATGTTGTGTTGTTGTGAATAAACTTGATTTGCCTATGCAATGTAGAGGGAACAACTTGCATGCTATGAATTCAAGGTCTCCCTAACAACAAGTTGTATGTCAACTCTCCAGACATGACATGGATAGGAGTAGGTAAAGCAACAGGACCTACCTTAACAGGCAAGGTGATGATACCTAGTGAAGATTTAGCAACATTATCAAAGCCACAGATAGTGAGAGAATCAGAATTGATAAGAGATGTATCAATATTGATCTTATGCAAAAAGTTAATGCTACAAAAATTAAGGCCAAAACCATTGTCCACTAATGTTCATCTTATCGTGCTATCATTTATGGTAACCACAATCATTAAGGGATCATATTGTTGTTGAATTTCACTAGAAGGCAACTCATCTTGTGTAAACACAATCTGAGCCTTAGGTGATGTAATAGAGTGAATCAAGGAAGCCATATTATTGGATGTCACTATAGGTGGGACATTCAATGTTTTTAAGGCATTTTGTAACATTCCATGATAAGTCGAGGAAGTTTGAAGCAAATCCCAAAGGGATATCTTTGCAGGAGTAGCTTTAAGTTGTTCGACAAGATCATATTCCTTACCAAGAGTTTGTGAAATACACTTTGATGATGTTTTGATTATCATTGATGGACATACACTTTCTTTATGATGGACACACACTTTCTTGATGTATGAGTTATGACTCAACCAGTAACTGTTCCAACTGGTATTGTGTATTATAGTCTTTAGACTATCAGCGTTTTGTAGAAGATGTTTACCGATCACAGATTGACTGAAGACCCAAGCAATTCGAAGAGCTCAAGCAGTACGAAGGAACAAAGTGGTAGTTAACACTTTGATATACCAGTCTTCATTTTTTACTACCGGTAATCGGTATACTGTATTAACCGGTATTATTCTATGATGAGTTACCAACCGGTATTTCTGTAATGTGTGATGAGTTATCATACACCGACACTTTGGCGGTGATTTTGTGTCATGTTACCAAATGTGTCTAGATGCACTGAACCTAGGAACTTGTAGTCTAGTCCTATTGGACCAACATGAAATCAGATTCCTTTATAAGGACTTCATGTTTAGGGTTTGTATGTATAAAAAAGAGTATGAGAGATGTGTAATAGAGGAGGTTATGTGCGATCATTGTAGAGAAGATTAAGTTTGTGTGAAGAGTTAGAGTGTGGAAATATTGAAGACTAGAGTAATGCTGAAATGCATTAACAATGAGCTATCAAGGATCTAATTAAGCAGACTGTGCTATTAGCTAGATCACTCGTTGATTACTCACATCTTCGACAAGTTTGAAACCCTTAACCGAGTAGGCCCAGCAAAGCCTTCGTAAATCCTCTAACAAGGTGGTTCACAACTGTGGATCTGAAATCCTTTAACAAGGTAGTCTTTAATAGGACTTATCTCCTAACAGAGATCTAGATTCCTAGCAGGATCTGTTCTGGTGAAGAAAATTGTATGACCTTAACCGGTCTGGCCTTAACCAGTCTAGTTTCTATTTTGCAGATAGTTACTTGTGATTTTCTTCTCACCGTGGTTTTTCCCATTTGGGTTTCCATGTTAAATATCTTGTGTTATGGTGATTGTGCTCTTATGGGTGAATGCTTTGTTTGCTATTTTCTTTGCGTTCATCTTAACTGGTTTATTAGTGAATTTTTTGCACCAGTTATCTACTAAATTGTTTAAGAGTTTGTTTATAGTATTTTTTGGTATAATAATTCACCCCCCCTCTTAGTATTCATCAATTGGTATCAAAGCCAATCTTTCTATAAGTCTAACCATTTGGAAGGAGATATGGAGGAATACAGTGTGAGGGAACTTACTCATCATCTCACTCAGACTAAGAGAGCCTATGATGAACTCAAAGTCAAGTATAAAGCCTCTTTGGCCAAAAGAAGAGAGCATGCTGAGAAACTGATGGAACTTACTGAAAATAGCTCTTCTCATGAAGCAAACATGGATGCCCTAGTTGGAGAAGTTGAAAAACTGAATGAATCAAAAGCTAATCTGAGAAAAGAGTTGGAAGGACTGACTATCAGAATGTGTCAAGAGCTTGAGAACAAAAGGAAAGTTGAAGATCTGGTAAAAGACAAAGATCATGAGATCTCCAAGCTGAAGCAAGAAATCAGTGCCCTTACCACTCACCTCCAAGAGAGTAAAGTGGAAAAAGAAGAAATGCAAGGTGAACTAAACATGGCTATTTCTGAGAATGCAACCTTGATGGAATCCAAAGCTGCTATTTCCAAAGAACTTACTGATTCAAAGGAGATACTTCCAAATTCAATCAGAGTACTGCTAAACTAAAGAAAAAGCTAGAATCAGCAAAACCGGTAAAGAATACCACTGGACTTGGTTTCTCTGGGTATGAGGAACGTGAGACCTCTGGAATAAAAGTTGAAGCATCAAAGAAGCAACCAACATCCAAGGACAAAGGTAAGCAAAAATTTAAACATGTTTGCTTTAATTATCTCAAAGAAGGACATACTGCTAATGTGTGTAGAAGCAAGGCCTACAATAATTTTCCTTATTTTCTAAACAATAAGCCTAGATCCAATAGATTCAATGGAAATTGTTATGCATGTAACAAGTTTGGGCATAGAGCATTTGAATGCAGGTCAATTTTGCACAACACTAGGAGACATCCTCCAAGGACTCAAAGAGTTATCCCAGAACCTTCTATGAACCGAAATCCCAACCAGTACAATACCTATGACCATCTGTCAGGTGGTTATCAAGTGGAAACCAGTTGGAGAGCAACTTGTTTGATCTATCGTGGTAGCGGTCACACTGCTGCAACATGTAGAAGGAAGAATGGTAGTATGAATAATGGACCATGGAGAACACCTGGAATGGTATGCTATCATTGCAACAAACCGGGACACACTGCTAGAACTTGCAGATTGAGAAAGAACCTATCGGATGATATACCGATCACTCCAAAAGGGAAGATTGATGTTGAAACCTTTCAAGCAGGAATGAATAAAACTTGGAAAAAGAAACCTGAAGAAGTGTCACAGGATGAACCGGTTTCTACACCTAGTGTGGAAGTCTCTGAACCGGCAAACTGAGCTTCAAAAAGCTTAGAAGGAACATATCAGTGAAATGTTTCGAACCCCCGGTTTATATCGGTAAAGACCTTAATCGATATATGTTACCTGTCAATCGACAGAAGACTAGAAGTGGTAAAAGGTAAAATTAGGGTTTGTACCCTAACGGTGATGCATTTATTATGGTAGGTGAAAAGTCTATTTAAAAGGATTTTGGTCATCATTTTTCACTTATCTGTTTTCGAGCAAAGAATTTTCAAGAGCAAAGTGACAAAGAGCGATTCGTCTAGTGATTCAAAGTGAATTCAAAATCTTGTAGAGGAATCCAGTGATTGTTTTAAATCTATTAGTGAAGAACACTAAAGTGGTAATCCAGCAACTGAAGTGGTGTATTGTGAGCGACATTGGCAAACCCTAAATTCTAGATTGTGAAGGTATTTCTTGAATTTCTTTCTTATCATGGCTTCTGCATCACACTCTAGTTCTAGTGCACCTATAGATTCAGCTAAATTTATTCAAAAGAAGATGAAATACAATGCCCTATCCCAAATACTCACCGGAGTTATAGCTGAGGAATATATTTCAAGATATATTGATTGTAAATTGGAAGACCTAGGATCTGTAGTGATTCATTCCCAGTTAGGTCTGTTCTATGGGGATGACAAGAAAATCAAACCTGAATATAGCATCCTAGAGAAGATGAAACTGAATAATGTGGTGTATTTTCTGGAAGAGTTCACAGAAGAACACATCCGCATCATCCTTAGCAGAGTACATGGGGATAATATGTACCTTGAGCACATGCATGACATCACACCAGAGGCAATTCATGTTGTCACCAGTTTCTGTAACATTGGAGAGGTACCAGCTCTAAGGAAGGTCGCCAAGACTGAAATGACTAAGCTCACCGGTTCTGTGAGTGACCAACGGGCGATGACTATCAACACCATCAAAGATGATCTGGTGAAGTATGCTTGCATGTTGATTGGATACCGGATATTCTATGCCAGCGGAATGAATTATGTCCTTACTGCTACGGTGAATGTCTCTTATAGAATGATAAAGGAAAACACCACATTTGACCTATGTACCTATTTGCAGAAGCAATTGCTATTGAATCTAAAGTCCATCAAACAAGACAATGCTCTAAGGTTCAGGTTTGGACAACTTCTGGTTAGTCTATTCTTCTACTTTCAAGGCTATTTCCCTGGAGTAGGTGATGTTCAATGGTCTGCTAACCAACCGGTTTCCAAGCAAATTAGGGAAAGTCTTCAAGCAGTGGGAACTGGATAACCTGAGGTTCTTAATAAATATTTTGATGAATTCAAGCGGAAAATGAGCTAGAGAATGAGGATATCTGGTGATATAGTGAAGAAGTATGAAGATGACATCTGCTTCACAATAAAGGTAGATGAATGCATAATGGAAGCAGTGGAACCCAGAAAGGAAGAAGTTGAACCAATGGGTTATGAAGTGATGTACAACATGTTGATCGGGTATGCCTCTACCCTACTTGCCTCACCAATAGACGCTAAGAAAAAATGAACCGATACCTACTTAGAAAGGGTCACACCGATTGAAGAACCAAAATAGAAAAAGGACAAAGCAGTACCATTGGTATCTGCACTGGTTACCTCTGTCAGTCCAAAAGTGACCAAGCGGTCACCTACTAAGAAGAAACCTGAGGTTGTTCTAGCTAAAGTCTTTGAGAGGAAGCGGAAAACCAAAACCAGCTCACCGGAGTCAAATGATACTAAACTGGAAATCCAACCGAAGAAGATAAGGTAAACAAGCAAGAAAGAAAAATCTACCGTTAATGCACCTGCAACCTCTACACCGGTAAATATAGATATTTCCTCTTCTAAGCCAATGACACATTGTCAGAGGACTATTAAGAATATTAAGAGGAAAGTGCTTGATGATTTAAAAGAATATTTTGATGATTTTACTGATAGTGAGAAAGAAGAAGTAGAGCAGGAAATCATTAAATATTTATGTGTTAATGTCCGGTCGCCATCAGAAATTAGATCGGTGACACTTGATTCTTTATATAATTCTTTGGATAATAAATGGTACATTGCCATTGACAAATAACAAGAAATAAGGGAGAAAGTCTTTGCACAATAATTTCCTGATGCCTCGAATTCAAAATTATTTGAGATAATGGATAAGAACAAAGGCCTCTTTTTCATGAGAAGGAGAAGACTTGGGCTGCTAGAAGGCAGAGCTTCTGAAGTGGAGAAGGACACACATCTACATGCAAAAGTTGTTGTTAGATTACACCAAGTGTCTGAGGCCAATATGAAGGCTGAACAAGAACCGGACCTATCCTCAAGTAAACCGGATGAAGTATTTAACAGTGAAGGTGAAAAAGAGACAGAGCAAATGGATCCCATTGATGTGGATGCATTAGATGTTGAGGATATCACTCCTAACACAAAGAAAGAGAAACTAGATAAAGAAAAAGAAGACAAAGAAAAATAGGACAGAGACAAAGCAGAAAGAGAGAAACGGGACAAGGAATAGGCTAAGAAAGTGGAGAAAGAGCAAGCAGAAAAAGCAAGGCAGGAAGAAAACAAGAGGAAAGAGGAAGAGAAAAAGAAAGAAGAGGAGAAGAGGAAACAAGAAGAGGAGAAGAGGAAACAAGAGGAGAAGAGGAAACAAGAAGAGAAGAAGACAAAAGGAAGGGAGAAGAAAGTAAGAAGGAGGAAGATAAGAAAAAGGAAGAAGAGGAGAAGGAAGCAGAGAGGAACAAACAGGCAAAGACTCCTAAGGCAACTGATGGTCAAGCCAAACCAGTTAACACCACCAGTCCAATTGACCTTCAATCAACAGATGAGTCCGAGCTACTGTGAGGCATCAAACTGGCATAGGAAAGACTGGAAGAGTTATGGAGGAAGAAGGAAAGGGATGTCATACAAACTATAGTTGACACCCTTACCAGACTGATTCCTAGTACTAACCTCCCCAGTACTGATTCCTCTCTATCCAAGCTAAAACTTCTTTGTACCGTAGTGGAGGATTAGGTACAATGCTTAGAAGATGTTGTTGAAGCCACTGCAAAGAAGAACCATGAAAAGGCACTCAATTTTGCCTTAGTCAAGAAAATGAATGAGCTACGGACACAACTACTGAAATAGCATAATGATATCAGTGTTGCAATGGGTGAAGGTAAATTACTGTTGAGTAAAATCTGCCAACCCCATCTATTTTGTGATGATGTGCTCAAACAAAAAGATAAACTCCAATCAAAGTTTCAGGCATATTTAAGAAACTTCAAGATGCCATATGATTCATTCACTACATATGGGCAAACCATTCATTAGTATCAGCTTCAGACTACCAGAATGGAATCAGAAATCTATAACTAGACCAGAGATTTGCAGGAGCTTCAACTGGTCGTATTGCCAAAACTGCAAATTCTTTAGAAATGTTTTCTCAATCTGGAAGCCATCACGGTAACTCAAGAAATGAGTACCATTGATGCAATGGAAGAAGTGGTATTCCCGATGCAGACTGAAAGTGAGGTCGCTACCTCATTACTTGATTCATGGTCATTGTCCATGAAAACTTTTATGAAGGACTTTAAATATGTTTTTGATAAGTTTCATTTCTTATTGTCATAAACATTTACTCTATTTTTAATGATAATGAGAAACAGGGGTTATTCTGCATTACTTTGTCATTGTTGGCAAAGGGGGAGTAGTACATTAAAATTTTGGTGAATGTTACCATTTCCTGTATACTTTCATTTTGGGAGTAGTGTATATTGTAATTTCTACAAAAAGGGATAGTGTATATGCTTAGGGGGAGTAATTTTGATTATGGCATTTTTTGTTGTAAAAACACTTAGATGTCAAAATTTTCCTAAGTGTTGCCATCAATGCCAAAGGGGGAGATTGATGGCATTTTGATGATGTTTTGATTGTCATTGATGGACATACACTTTCTTTAAGATGGACACATACTTTCTTGATGTATGAGTTATGACTCAACCAGTAACTATTCCAACTGGTATTGTGTATTATAGTCTTTAGACTATCGGTGTTTTGCAGAAGATGTTTACCACTCACAGATTGACTGAAGACCCAAGCAGTATGAAGACCCAAGCGATTCAAAGAGCTCAAGCGGTATGAAGGAACAAAGTGGTAGTTAACACTTTGATTTACCAGTCTTCATTTTTGACAACTGGTAATCGGTATATTGTATTAACCGGTATTACTCTGTGATGAGTTACCAACCGGTATTTCGGTAATGTGTGATGAGTTATCATCCACTGACACTTTGGCAGTGATTTTGTCTCGTGTTACCAAATGTGTCTAGATGCACTGAACCTAGGAACTTTTAGTCTAATCCTATTGGACCGACATGAAATCAGATTCCTTTATAAGGACATCATGTCTAGGGTTTGTATGTATGAAAAAGAGTCTGAGAGATGTGTGATAGAGGAGGTTATGTGTGATCATTGTAGAGAATATTAAGTCTATGTGAAGAGTTAGAGTGTGGAGATATTGAAGACTAGAGTAATGTTGAAATGTATTAACAATGAGCTATCAAGGATCTAATTAAGCAGACTGTGCTATTAGCTAGATCACTCACTTGTTGATTACTCACATCTTCGACAAGTTTGAAACCCTTAATCGGGTAGGCCTAGCAAAGCCTTTGTAAATCCTCTAACAAGGTGGTTCACAACTGTGGATCTGAAATCCTTTAACAAGGTAGTCTTTAACAGGACTTATATCCTAACAGAGATCTAGATTCCTAACAGGATCTGTTCTGGTGAAGAACATTGTATGACCTTAACTGGTCTAGTTTCTATTTTGCAGATAGTTACTTGTGAGTTTCTGCTCACCGTGGTTTTTCCCATTTGGGTTTCCATGTCAAATATCTTGTGTTATGGTGATTGTGCTCTTGTGGTTGAATGCTTTGTTTTCTATTTGGTTTGCATTCATCTTAACCGGTTTATTAGTGAATTAGTTGCACTAGTTATCTGCTAAATTGTTTAAGCGTTTGTTTACAGTATTTTTTGGTATACTAATTCCCCCCCCCCTCTTAGTATTCATCAATCTTGGTAGGAGTAGCTTTAAGTTGTTCGACAAGATCATATTCCTTACCAAGAGTTTGTGAAATACGAGGTGCTTGAGGAAGAATAAGTTGAGGATCAGGTAGAGGATTCAGAACAGCCGAAGGAGGATTAGGTTGCCTATTGTTTCTTGTGTTATAAATGTGGGCAACTGCATATAACTCTCCTTAGTAATTTGTCTAGCATAGCTATAAGGACTCTTAGTGGGATTCCTTCCTTGAACGGTAATGATGGGTTTGTTTGGAGTGCTAAAGGAATCATAACCGTATCCACCTTGAATCGTGAAAAGAGGTTGATTAGGAAGAAGTGAAGTTGGACAAGGAAAAGCACCTTGGACAACAAAAAGAGGTTTTCTATGTTCATTCACATTGATCATGTTGATTAACTTTTTAGATGCATTATTCTTGTTTGAAAGTTTAGGTAGAGACATAAAGGCATCAAGGGAATCATCCAATAAAGCATGGTCATAGTGATTGAAAGGCTTATATTTGGATTTAAAAGGAGACATAACATCATAGAGGGAATCATTGGAATCAACTATGTTACTAGATCTAGTGGATGAGTTGATAGGAATATACCCATTAGAGGGATCATTCAACTTAGCTTTCTCATCACCACGAAATGGCATAGTAACAAGGTTGATTAACTTTTGACAAAATGGAGGTTTAGAAGGTTTAGGGTTAAAAAATCATCTAGAGATTCATCTAATTCATCCTTACCAAACTCATAATCAACACAATTGCATGCATCATCAAAAGCATTAACTTCTTGCAAATAGAAATCTAACATTTTGAAATGAAAATTGCATGAAACTTAAACACGCAATGCAAGGAAAATGAAAGAAACTTATCTCTTTTTTTTCTTTTTTCTCTTTTTTTCTATTTTTTTCTTTTATGTTTTGAAAGCAAATGAAATAAACTAGATCTAGATCTAACAATGTAATACAATGCAAATGAAATTGGATTCACATCAAGTTCACCAAAGATGTGTAGGGGAAAAAGTGAGACTAAGTATGGAAACCCTAATCCCAATCTCATACACACTCATGGAATACAAAAGAGCCTAGGGAGGTAATGCACATTGGCTACTTCTTATCAGAAAGAGAGATTCATGGATTAACTCTTAGGTTTTATATTCCTTTGTTGTAAATGAGAGAGAGAAATGATGTACAATGCAATCTAACCTAGAAAGCAAGGAAATCCTAATCGAGAATGTAGATCAAAGAACAACTAATACACTGTTGAAAAGTATAGATCAGAAGGAAAATTCAGAGGTGCACCTGTGTTTAAAATCTGAGAAGAAATTTCTAGGACTAGGGTGCCACGCCACTATCCTAATTCTGCAATTCTAGAGCTGCAACTGACAGGAGGGATTTTGAGATCTGCAAAGTACTATTTTGTAAAGTCCTGTTGATAGAGGGCAGGACCATGGAACCATGCCACTATCCTGGGTAGGACCAAGGCACCACACCCCTGACCTTGATAGATTTTTGCACTTCTGAGACTTCTAGGTGGTGTTGATACCTTTTCCAGATCTGAAACTGCCTCTGGATGCCTATTTTTGCACCCGCATCTGAAAAGGGAAGGTTTGGGGTAGCTATATAGGGTTTTTCCTTAGTCAAACCCCCCTATTGGTGATTTCCACCTCCACGAATAGACGATAATGTATTGAAAATGTGTGTTCAAGATCCTAAGATGAAAACAAACAATCTAGAGCAACCCTAAAGAGTAAACCCTAATTGCTTATAATAGACAAAGTGAATGCTCTAAATCCACAATGCAAAGTGATCTAAAGAATGAATATGAATCAGAATGAAGCTTATGCAAAGACATGAAAACAACATGAAACCATACCCAACCCCAAGGGAGAGGTACAAGCCAATCGTCAGTCAGTGATCTCCTATTGTTCTTCTACATCTTCAAAAGCCCCCAATTGATAAAATGATGCTTGATGAATGTTTGATGGATGAATTTTGAATGTTATTGAAGACTTCAAAGATCTACTCTTTCACTATAAAGAAGGATCTAATGCTCCAAAAACCTGCTCTTAGATTCTTAGAAGAAGACCCCTTCAAGTGAAGAAAGATAGATCTTAAGTATGAAACCCTAGATCTTAATTTCATGTTTAGGCCAACCTACAATTTGAATTTCCTACTAATATTTTGGGGTTAAGCATTATTAAAATATAGGATCATGCTCCTGAAATTTCAGGGAAAAAGTGGCAGACCATGTGCATTCCTGCCATGGTTGGACCAACTTTTTACCAAATTTTTGGGGTCATTAGATATGATGATATTAGAGCACATCCCAAAGTTATAGCTGATTTTGAGATGTTTTGATATGCGAAATTAGACCTAAACGGTCAGAATAAGACATAATTAGGGTTTATGATTAAATGATTCATTGGAGGAATAAGATGAAAAGGGGCACACTTAGGGTAAACAACCCAACTTTATAATGTGTAAAGTGATGAGACATGACCTTAGATTTAATTTAATTAATTAATTAAATGCTTAAAGGGGAATGAGAAATGCAAGATGCAAAACACACTAAGGTGGGTGCTAACCTAAGTGTGAAATTATACCATCCTAGAAAGGGTGTACAATTTATGACACTACATATATATATCATTTACATCATTACAAAACATCAATTAGCTCAGCCAGAACAGGGTACCGGGAGTGATCTAAACAAGTTGGCCATGAAAACATAATATCGATGAAAGTGGTCCTATCCTAGAGATAGAGAGGACCAAAAACATCATAACATATCATCCAATGCAGTCCCAAACATCACACATGTTGGTGCACATCCTCTAAAGTCACCAACAAAGTAATGTGTAGGCAAAATGTATAGCACATAACTAACTTTCCCAAAAACACTTATTCCAAATGAATTCACGCAATGTGGATCCTCACACGACATAGTAGGACCCAAATAGAACTCAACACAAACTCCAATACTAGTGGAGACCCCAAAAGATATACCACAAGCAAGGGAACAGGCCCTATCACTCAAATAATTATAAATTACCTTGAAACTCAACACCAAATAAATCATCTAACATCATGTAGGCCACATAGAGACATTACATTAACCCTCAACAAAATTGTCATACACTTCTTCCATACTATCAAGCCAAAGCAAGTTGGAAAAGAACCAAACTAACACAGAATTCTTCATTATTTGAGTGTCAGGAAACACATCCATGAGATAAAAATTGATAGACATACTTCTAGAATATTTCATCACTTTAAATCTAAATTGAGATACTACACAAAAATTATAAGCATATCCTCCAAGCGACAATAATAGGAACATTAATGTAGAGAATTCTCAGGACCAACCCTAACCAATCAACACACTACCAACATTCTTTCATCACCAAAAACATCAACTGCAACACTAGGGACCTAAAAAGATAGGAGTGCAACATCCACAAAGCATAAATATTATGTCAAAGATTGCAAGACCATATTTTCCAATGCAAAGGAATGCGAAGGACTATGGATTGTTCTTCCGAATTGTCTTCAACATACTTCTTATGTAATTACACTCTTAATCAACTTCTGAACGCCTTAACAACATTTTATTCACTCAAAGCAATGAAAGAGATACTACAACAACTAGAAGTATACACAAGAGCATCCAAAAAATATCACTTTGTCATCATGCTTCCAATCCTCATCTTAATGCTTCTAATCCTCATCTTAATGCTTTTGATTCTCAAATTAATGATTCGAGTCCTCATCTAAATATGATATCATCATGATACCACCTATCTTGTCAAATATGAACAACAACACTATCATTTTTAATAGCCATACAAAATAATCAAGATCATACCACAACTCATTACATATGGATATAATCATCAAAAGGGTGGACATCCACAAGAGACACCTTCACACATTATACATCTACACATTCATCTGAATCTTCATCAACCTTTTGCGCATTTATTTGAATGACAACACCTTGTCACCACCTGAGACATCAATCTCCAATAAAAGTTGATCATTAGCGACAATCAACAACAACATATACTTCATCAACAATAGCAACATAAGCTAAGAGTTGAAATCAATCAACATATATTTTTATAAGATTTGTCGTTAGCATGTCATTAATGGCAAAAAGAAGTCATTAATGACAATAATTCCAATAATATCCATCATAGCAGTCTCTGCCATAGCTATGCACACAACTGCACAAAGTAACATCAATGACAACACTACACTATCGGTTGACACTAATGGACAACATCATAACTATACTTACAACAATCTCCAATTTCCTCTCCATAATATAAATAACATTAATGACAACACACAAGTTGAGGGTTGACATCAATGAAAAAAACTACCAATATAAATAATATCACTAAGATAATCTCTACCATTGACTTCTTAATATCCAAATAACAAACAAATTACAGCTCAAAAGCGTTTAGATGGTGGAAATATGTAACATGTACAAAATTATGCCTTATAACATTTTTACTCCCTACCCTATCACTCCATCCTATGATTGTCTTACTCTAGTTGATGTGCAATAGTTTTCTCCAAAGTAACATCAAGAAATCAAGCTAATGACCAAGAACACCACACTTGCACAACATGGAGTATGGTTTCCATTTACATCACATGCAAAGGCATAATGAAACCACATGGATTAAAGAAAATTATTGTGCACTAAAGTTATTTTGTGCATATAGACCTTAGTCAACACCCTGCTAACCCACACAAAATTGATCATACATCAATATTTTGCAAGATGTTCTTCCCAGTCCTTATTAAAAATTGTGCTATTGAGACACATGGATATCAAGGAACAAAGAAGTGATCTCTTTTTTTTTGCATCACTCACTGAAAATGATCAAGTCAGTAAAGAGGTCAAAGGAGGACGACATCCCAACTAACCCTTGCACAAATGCACACATAACCTCAAGGCCCCCATCATTAATCTACACAAATATGTAAAACCACTTGTACTAAACCTTCACATTGTTTCCTCCATAGATTTTCACATGTCCTAAAGGAGAAAAAGATTAGCCATTATAATAGTGTATTTAAATCATTAAAATAATTATTTAAATAGTTTGTCTTTTTACTTTCATAAGCCAACATATCCTCAATAAGCAATTCACTGAAAAGTGTAAATTTAATTTTCTCACAAGATTATACCCTCGCCCATGAATAGTTTATCCATGCTATTATTTGAATCACTAAATGAGTCAAATAATCATTAAATTTAAAAATCAAAATAAACTGGAAATGATTTTTGTTCTCTCATATTTTAATAATGAACTGCAACATCATTGGCACTTTAGAGCAACTATCATTTCAATGTTGTGAACCCTTTCAGAAGAGTAAATTCAAATATACTAGCACTAAATATCTAATTTTGCAAGATTGGCCAATTAAAACTTATAAAGCCATTATATATGTTGGGTTCCCCTAATGGACTCGACTTTAAAAAAATCATTTTCAAACCATTTCAACTCATAATGTCTTGCAACTAAAACTGTATGCATTTTAAGCCAAAACATGGACTGGATTGCTCTTAGAATTTTCAAATTTGCCTTAAGTCTTCCTGAAGCGAAAATGTATTAAAAAACATATCAAAGTTGATCCTAGAGCTATGAAATTTAGAAAGCAAGCTCATATATGTAACAAAAAGTGTTCATCAAAGGATTTCACATGACTATCATCAAGCTACAAAATTTTAATCACCAAAGAAGGTTTGGGTAGATGTGACAAGGACCATTTCTAGTTACTATCATCGACTAAAGATGCAAAGGCACTTTAATTTTACAAAAATTTAAGGTACCAACTGTCTCCTCATGGAATTACGGTATTTTGGGCTCCTCATGGAATTTTGAGATTTTGGGCTCCTCGTGGAATTTCAAGAATTTAAGCTCCTAATAGAATTTTGGAAATTTGGGCTCCTCATGGAATTTCAAGAATTTGAGATCCTCATGGAATATTAGGAATTTGGGATCCTCGTAGAATTTTGAGAATTTAGCCTCCTCCTAGAATTTCAAGAATTTGTGTTCCTAATGGAATTTAGGGAATACCACGAGTCAATGAATTTCCCTAACTTTTGAAAACTTAGGGATTTTCAGCCTATGAAGGAATTTTGAGAATTCCACGAGTCCATGGATTTCCCTAACTTTTCAAAACTTAAGGATTTTCACCCTGTCAAGGAATTTTGGGAATCCCATGTGTCTATGGATTTCCCTAACTTTTGAAAACATGGGGATATTCACCCTGTCAAGCAATTTCAAAAATTCCATGAGTCCATGGATTTCCCTAACTTTTGAAAACTTAAGGATTTTCACCCTATCAAGGAATTTTAGAAATTCCATGAGTCCATGGATTTGCCTCAGTTTTTGAAATTTTATCGACTTTCAACAGAATTTCTTAACTTTTAGCCTTTTCTGCTAGATTTTCAACAACTTTTTTTTTTCAATTTTGGAAAGGACTTGATCAACATTAGGCCTCCATAACCTAAAGGAAAGAACTCTCTCAAAAATAACCCTGAGATGGGAAGGACTGAAAATGACAAGCCAAGAAGGCCTGATAAGGGAAAAGGTGGAAGGATTATTTTTAAATGGGGGTGTGTGCAATGCAAGCAAATGGAAACTTGACTAGGGAAATGTTCTTGAACATTTAGATGAGAATTCTCATTCCAAACCCTAAATCTATGGTTAATTTCTCACGAACTAAATCACATGAGAAGAAAACATACTCAAAACGGAAAAGGAATCCTTAACTGTATCTGTAGACACCTATTTCTGTCCACTTAATTAAATGAATTTTATTTTTTTAATTACCATTTATCCATCCATTCATTAAATTAAGATTTAATTAATGTATCCTTTCTTCTATTCAACTATTAATAAAATTTAATATTTGATTAATTAACCTTTCTTCTGTTAATTGAATAAATCCTATTTATTTGATTAAATCCTCCTTCCACATTTAGTTCAATTTATATTTAATTAAATTCATCTTCTGATATAAATAAATCAATATTTATTTATAAATTACCCTCCCACTTGCATTATCCTACAAGATCCACTTGCATCCTAATCATTCTTCGAGAACCTCCTAAATCCCACTTAATTAAATCAAATCCTATCCAAAACATTGTCACATTCCTAAGCTAAAACAAGTCACTTCTCAAACCCTCAAAGACTTCAATAACCATTAAAGGCTCTTACATAAGCCATTAAGGGTTTTATCCCTTCAAACAAGTTAACCTCCAAAGTCTTCAAAAAGCATTTATTGCTCTTACAAGACTTCACATCTCAACACACTAACCTTTGCACAAGAGTTTGTCCATTGGAAAAAGTCTTTATCCTTGGATAATAGCTTTATCCAATAACCTCGCCCACATGGGACTGACCACCATGTCTACTCAAACATTTAATGCTTCTTCCCTCTCCTCTCAAGATTAAATCTCATGGTGACACTTGTTAACATGGGATTCGGTTGAAAATATCACATGGATTGAAAATCATTAAATCCTAGCCCTTCTTAGGCCAATTCAATCTTGGCCATCCAATTGACCATTTCTTCTATAAATAGCTCCCATTTCTTCATAATCTAAACCCCCAGTTATTTGCATCCAAGCTATAGTTAATTTCTTGTGTGCGGGTTATCAGGGAGTCTTATTTGCTTCATCTTTGTAAGATTAGTCATTTAGGAGAATTGTAGTAGTTAATAATCATGTTTAGCATATCATAAGCATATCATGTTAGTAGTATATCATCTTAATATCATTTTCATGCTAATTTAAATATCATCATAATCTCATCATCTTGCACCATATCATAACTAGTTTCATATCAATATCGTGATAGTATCTTAGTGGCACTTGAATTTAGATCTTTGACCATCTATCCCTCATTCTTTGGGTAGTCATCCTAGAGATCAAGTGCTCATCCAAGTTGAGAGTTGCCTTGATTTGAAGGATCCTTGGAGTTAGAGAACAATGGAACAATCTTAGGAGATGGATGATTAACTTGTTTAGTCATGTAGATCTTTATTTTGTTATGTTTCATTGGTATGCTTGATATGTTTGCTCTTGTTTGGCTGATCCACACTTTCAGGTGTACATTTCTGGTGCCAGCCGTGGGGCAGCCCACTCATTCTAACAATTTTTTTTGCAGGTTCACGCCTTGAAAATACAAAGAAAAGTTTTAGCGCATATAACATTTCCTGTGGAGCATGCATACTCTCTTCTCCTTGAGTCAACCTAGATCCCCAACAATTGACATGGCTCTGATACCATTAATATTGATAATCATATCATGGCTTATTGGTAATCAACGATAGTTATCTAATTAACCATCTATCACGATCTATATCGGATGTGTTCTCAACAAGAGATTATTATATTGCTATCGGGTGGCATAGTATGCACCGATTAATGAATATAACCCTTAGTTAGTGATCGGTGTTAGTTAACATAGACACCGATTCACTTCGGTTAATTTGCAATGCCAAATGCCATCATTAATATCGATTGGCATATCGGTTAATATGTTAATATGTTACGTGAGCCCCGATTAATATTGGGTTAGTAAATATGTTACGTGAACTTCAATTAATATTGGGCTAACAAATATGTTTAACAGCGGTTGATATTATATACCAAAGGGTGCGATCAAGTAGTGTCTTGATCGGTCATGTCCATAAGACATGACTGGTCAAGGCACTGCTTGATCCTCCCCTCTCATATATATATATATATATATATATATATATATATATATATCATTTGGCATTTGAGAAATTGAAATCGATAAATACTCCTCTTACCTGCCAAACAAAGAAGATAGTCAGAATTATAATAGAGATAAAATACATAGATATAAAGAATAAAATTAGAATACATCTTGCATATTGAATTGTAAATTGAACAAACATTTACATGGTATCAGAGCTAGGTCCAGACTAGGAGCCCCAAGCACACAAGAGGTGTGGCTTAAGGGGGGGTGTTGGTGGAAATAAGCCACACCCAGACCAACGATGGACTGGTCCAAGAGGGGCCAGTAGCTCAGTGGTAGAGCACTCCAACTGCGTATGGAAGGTCCTAGGTTCAAGTCCTAGCTGGTCCATGTCTCAACAAAACTCACTATTTGAATGCTTTATTTCAATTCTTGCTATAAGATAAAACCTTTAGTAGGCCTACCCTCCCAAGAAGCTCATAAGGTTGGTGAGAGGGGAATGAACTAAGTGGGGAATGGCTTAAAGCTAAGTTAAATCGATCGCGCACACTTTATCGGGAGTGATTTCTTTAAGGAAGGATACACCCAAGAGAGAGAGAAGAGAGGGAGCACGTTATCACAAGGATTTAGCCCCCAGTCGAGGAATAAACCCAAGGATAATGAACACAAAACATGAGCTATTTTCTCTTTCCTTGGGGTCAATATGTTGTATGATAACTCATGTATATCATATATGTATATGTGCATATAATAATCATCATTCCCCAAAGACAGGACACTACCTTAGAAGAAAGGGAGGAGAGGATGTCTTTCAAGTCAACATGAAAGAGACCAAAAGAGATCTCAATGCTTTGCATCATCCTCAAGTAGACATTGAGGTAAAAATAAATAAGAATAGGGATACACAGAAGAATGTTCACAAAAGAGAAAGAAAGGAGAGAGAGAGAGAGAGAGAGAGACTATCTACAATGCTAAAATTGCTAATCTAGCACGACATCAACCTCCCGATCTTTTTGATCACTATTTCAGGAAGGAGAGAAACATGCTAGAGGAGCAACATCAATCACAGCAGATGAAGCTATCACAAGATCCAAACAAGAAATATGCTCATGTGGTAAGTCACTTTGTTCAATTCTAGGAGCTAGGATTAGGGTTTGTGAAATTTCAATTGATAAATGCTTGTCCACATCAACATATTCATAATCACTATCAGAAGCATTACAAGTTGTATTTCCATCATGAATAACATTTTCACTCATTTCTTCATCAAGATTTATAGAAAGAGGACCACGAACACGAATAGGAGTAAAACCATCACATGTTTTGTACAACTTATGATTTGGAGATGTAGGCTTTGTTACTACTTATCAGATTGCCATTAGTTTTATGTCAAAGTTATTCTATATACTCTAGTTGGTTATCTCTACTGAAATATTCAGTCGGTATGAACAGTCCAGTCGGTTACAGAAGAAAGTAGTCTCAAAGCGTAGTATACACCAAGTTGTCTACCGAGTATCATTACATGTCTACCGAGTAGCAAAGATGACACACCGAGTTAATATACACCGAGTGAAACGTGTTACCAGATTCATTGAACCTGGACATGCATATGAAAACATGTTACAAGATTGAGGCACATCTAACCGTTATCACATTGGAAATTGCACTTAAAGATTGTGTATGATTTTGAGGTCATCTAAAAAATGAAATATTTTGTATGGTTATTCATTCGATAAATCATATTTGTAAGATCGAAGCAATGAATTAGATCACCATCATAAGAGATCTATTTATACAACATGAATTGAGATCAAAGATACATGTAGCATGACAAAAAGGATGCTTCAGAGATATATAAAGCAAGACATGTGAAAGCACTAAGTGTTATGACTGTTACAGAAACACAGAGGTCACTGAGAAGGTTTTCAGAGAACAGTCAAAGAATAGAGTAAATAGAAGGGTTTACTGACTTACTATATGGGTTACCGAGGTATGCTACAAGCAAGGTAATCTTATTCTGAGGACATAGAATCTGCTATAACATTTCAGATGTAAAGTTGCAGATATTTGTAATATTTTATTGTAATATTTTGAAGTTGTAAGAGAAACCTCTAACAAGGTAAAAGACTCTAATCAAGTCTATAAATTGTAAAGCCTCTAACTAGGTGCAGCATTTTAGATGAAGTGTTGTAAAATCCTTTAGCAAGGTAGATCTAACATATCTTGTTACTCCTAATAGGGTAAGCTATCAGAAATAGCTAAACATGTAGCTCTAACCAAGCACTCTTTATTATTGCAGTAGTGAAGTTGTGGGTACCATCCCCACCATAGTTTTTCTCTCTTCCCAAGAGTTTATGCATAACCAAAATATATGTGTTATGGAGTGAATCATGTATGATTATTATCTATTTGTTTTCTCTTTATATTATGTTACTACACTATTCGGTTTATGCATAACAGTAAAGTTATTATTGAAGAAATGTTTTGAAGTACTGATTCACCCCTCCCCTCTCAATACATTAGCTTTCCATATTGGGGCTAACAATTGGTATCAAATCTTGAATCTTGGATAAGGGTTTAACTGCCTAAAGAGAAAGATCTTATCAATGGAAGGCTATAAAAAATCTTGGAGAATTGTGTATCTACAAGAAGAGTTGGATCATGCTAATCAAGTGATTGCAGACATGCAAAGGCAAATGCAAAAATCTCTGAACGTGAGAAGAAGATTATCTGATGATTTGCAGGACTCTCAAGAGTTAGTGGAACAAATTGAGACATCATCTGAGAATAGTATATCTGAAGAGACTGGAGAAATGATTGGAGTATTGAAAGAAAAGAACAAAGCACTGGCTGATCAACTAAAAGCAATGAAAAGAGATCATGAACATTTCAGCACACAGATGACTGAAAATCTTGATGCATTGAGGACAACTAAGGATAAAGTAAGAGATCTAGAAAGAGAGAAACAACAACTTGAAGTCTTAATATCTGATAAGAATAATGAAATCACAAGGTTGACTGGAATTCAACAAAACCTGTCAGATCGACTAGGTTATGCACATCATGAAGCAGATCTGAAAAATAATGAGAATCAAGCATTGAAACTTGAAGTATCAAGGTTGACCAATGAACTTGAAACAGAAAAGAAATCCAAAGAAACATTGAAGAAGAGTTATGAAGCATCAAAGATGTTGGATGAGCAACTGAATACAATAAGACCCAACAAAGATGCAGGACTCTTTTACAAAGGAAAAGACTCTACCGAGAAGGGAATTCATACTACTGAGAAAGGAGAATCATCAAAGCAAGCTGGAATCAAGAAGAACATCAAAAGAAAGAAGCCTATTTGCAACTACTATGGAAATCAAGGTCACACTACTAACATATGCCAAATCAGAAAAGGTAAGCAACCGAATGTCACTAAGTCCAACGGTTATTGTTACAACTGCAATAAATCTGGTCACACATCTAATCAATGTAGGACAAAGTCTGTTAACAATTATCAGAAGGCAAAATTCAAAGGGTTTTGTAAAAATTGCAATAGATATCAACATAGTACCGAGAAGTGCTGGTTTAAGCAAAAGAACTATATGTGGTATGCACACCGAGCAAATGCTAGAGGTTACCGAACACACACAGATCCTTACCAACAGTATTCTGCAGTACCATGGGATTACAATACAAGGATATGGTGTGAATGTTGTGGGAGATATGGACATATAAGTGCCAACTGTTTTATAAGGTTTGGGATGAACAACCGAAGATCATGGAGAAATCCTAGTATGGTATGTTTTCATTGTCACAAAGTTGGACACTTAGCTAGAGATTGTAGAGATCAACCTCAAAAAGACACTGAAGAAATAAAAGAAAAATTAAAGATGATTTGGAAAAAGAAGGAAATTGTGTCAAATGAAGAAAGCACCTTACCTACCGAGTTAGGTGCACCTATTCCAAATTAATCGGTAAAGGTATGAAGGGATTGCATTCTCTCAAGGCTAAATCTTAACAATTCCTATTTTATTATGTACTTAATTCAAAATCTGCATAATTAAGATGTATTAGTAAGTTTGAAATTCTGTCAAAGTCTTTTGTAGCACTTTACAGGAAACCTGTCAAGTCGGTGAATACAGGAAGCCTGTCAAGTCGGTAAATGAAGGAAGTTTGGTTACTCGGTTAAAATAGAAAAAGGAGAGTAAATCGGTTAAAGAGGAATCGAGTGCATTTAATATTTTTGACCTAACCCGCACGGAGCCCGATAAGGTATTTTGTGTACTTAAAAGTATTTTCGCAGTCATTTTCACTTACCAAGTTTTTGAGAGAGCAGAGCAAGCAATTCTAAGACGATCAAACCTCCTTCAAAGCAAATTCAAGGTATTTACATCAATCTCAACACATTGTTAAGCTGGTTTACCGATCTTATCTAGTTGCCATTATCTGCTAAGTATAAAGCATCAGTCGTTTGAAAACCTGAAACCCTAAGGATCCTTTGTTAGGTTTTATTCAAAATCTACAATGGCGCCCAAGATCCAAGATCCCATAGTTGTCAAGATTGTAGAGAAGCCCTCACTAAAATACTCTTTGACTCCCAAAGTTGCTTCTGAACCGGATGACAAAACCGCCTTTTCACTCATCCTGGATAGAGTATTATTAGTCGAGGATGTGAGATTCTTCACCAAATGTCGTGTTGAAGAACTCGGTCATGTTGAAATCAAAGACACCTATGATGAGTTGTGTATCGATGGTAAACTGAATAGCAAGTGTGAGCACATCAAGATCAAGGGACTAACTGAAGCCCTAACCTATCCCCATGTGTTCAAACCCCAATGGGTCAAGTTTGTTCAGAGTAGAGTTCATGATGATTTCATGTGGTTAGAAGAGCAACCATTTAAGATTACCAAGGAAATCATTCATCTGATTACCGGTTACCCCATTTATGATCATGCTCGAGCCCAGAAGATGATATCACAAAAGGAATTGATCAGTTTAACCGGAGTGGAATCTGATTGTAGAGGATTAAAATTGAACAATGTCACTGATGAAGAATTAAAAATTTTTATTAGAGTAATGGGCTACTGTTTCTTCCAATCAGCTAGGGAAAACAGTGTTCCCTGTGCAGCAGTAGACTTGGCTTACAAAATTGTGAAAAAGGGAATGAAAATTGACCTATGTGAGGTGTTGCTGAAGAACCTATTTGAAAATCTGAACACCATCAGGAAGCCAAAGAAGAACAACTCAGCTAATACTCTAAAGTTTGGATCATTACTTGTATGCATGTTTTTCTATTTTGAAAAATTATTTCCATTAGTCGGTAAAGTTGTTTGGGAGCTACACCGACCAATCACCCATCAGATAAATGACTTCGTCAAGAAGTTTGGTGATAATTTCAATGATATTATGAATGATTACTTCAGTAAATTTCAAGAGAAAATGCATAACAGATATAGGATTCCACCCCAACTAGTGGAGAAATACAAAAATGATATATGTTTTGAAGTTGACACTGATTACTGTTATGTGAATGTTGTGGAACCGAGGACTCAATCTCTGTCACTGATGGGTTACGAGATTGATTTTGACATCACACAACAGCAAATCGATGCATTTCTTACATTTCCTAGACATGCTACCGAGCTTAGGTATGGTACCTATGAGGAAGTAAAGGAAAAGGTAAAAATGAGCATTGTAGTACCCAAAGCTACAAGAAAGGCAACAAAGATAATTAAGGCATTGTCAGAGAAATTTAGAGAAGACTCTTCCTCTACACCTGTCAAAGGCACCATTGCCATTACCGAAGAGTAATCTGAAGCCCAAGAGGTAGCTATAACACTGAGCACTGAATTGCCTAAGGGAAAAGTGTTGAAGAGAAAGAAACTAGATTCATCAAGGGTCTGACCGACTCCAACTCCAGTAAAGCGACCTAACACTAGAGCTTCTACAGCTTCACCGAGTAAGAAAACAAAGAGTGTTACTATTCCCAAGGTAACAAAGACATACAAGAAATCTACTCGGAGACTCATTTTGGCAAAAGAGTCTAGTGATACTGAATCAGAGGATGCAAGCAAATTCCAGATTGTCAAAAGAAAGAAGGTAAATATACATAGTGTTGAAAACTTATGTGCTAATCTGAAAGAATATGGTGGATTTGGAGGATTTAGATATGTCAAGTATGAAACCAGGAATAATGATGAGAAGAGACAAATTGAAGAAGTTGTCATCTGCACACTTCTAAAGTTCCGGTTAGCTCCATTGGAACTAGCTAAGTCACTTCCAAATGAATTGTATCTGCATATTGATAATAGGTGGAAGTATGCAATGGACTCGGAGAAATAAATCAGAGAAAGAAGTCTGGTCCATCTCTTTCCTGACATGTCAGTAGCTGAAATAAAAGAACATTTGACAACCTACAATTCAATGTTTCTTGTCAAACAGAGAGCCTTAAAACTGATGAATGGGCTATATATTGAAGTCAAAAATGAGACTAAAGCAAAGTGGCGGGAAATCTTTAAAATCAAGGATGCCAATGAGCAAGCTACAGTTGAAATTGTCGATGTCACCGAGCAAGATCCTGATGTTACCGAACAAGACCCTGCTGACACCATTCAAATAGATGAAGATGTCATGGATACAGAGGCATCGGAACAGGAAATGATAGAAGGCACTGCATATGCAAAACTTGTATCTAGTGAATCAGTCTTGGAACAAGTTCAGCTTTATCCACCAGTCAAGCAACCTGTCTCAACCGAAAACTCCTCATGACATGGAGCAAGGCACCGAAGGTCACAAGTCTACAACAAGAGAAGGTACTACTCAAGAACAGACATCTCAAGCACCTTCTAACACTGAGACTGTTGCAACTGAGACACCAAGTACCGAGCCACCACAGGACTCTACAGAGGCTAAAGTAACTGATCAAAGTATTGCCTCTACTGAGCAACCTACCGAGGGTCATCAAGCCTCACAAGCCATTGTCTTAGTTCCATCGGTGAAAGGTAAAGAAAAGAAAGTGAAAAAGCATATTTTTAAAATTGATTTGTCAAAACCAATAGTGTTGCCCAATGTAGACATAGAAAAATTGAAGGGGCAAGCACTCATTGATTTCGGTGAACTGTGCAAAGCAAAGGCCGAACAAGAGAAGCAAATGGCCATTCAAAAGAAACATAAAGTACTTCAAAAGGTAAAAGCACTCCTAATAGATATGCTACCTGAAGCTACAGTGTCAACTGATGCAGCCATCCACATTCAACTGGATGAACTCCTAACAAAGATAGAGACATCTGGAGTAGATGCATCGGAGTATTTGAGCAAGCTAAAAGACAAAGAGCTCACTGCAAAAATGATAGAAGAGGTACAGAAAGCTATAGCTATTGGCAAAGTTAAACTTGTCAAATTTATTGCTGAGTTGACTCCTCAACTCAAGCACATTCATTATTTATTTCAGAAACTCTGCACATTTTCTTTATTCATTAAAGACATTAAGAATAAAACAGAGGCAATTGAGAAAGAGATCACCGATCTCTCAAATAAGTTGACCACAAAGCCAAATTTAGTTCAGAATTTTTATACAAGGTTACAACAGCTCATGGCTCAACAATTGGACCTAAGAAATGAAGAACACAAGATCAGGATGGACATGATGACACTTCAGACATTACACCTTCCCCATCTTTCATCCTTCCAAGAACAGATCAACTGAGCCACATCTCTATCTACTACACAAGAGGGAAGCACTCTAGATGGCTTAATATCATTATTGGCTGATATTCAAGCACAGAATTATTTAATGGATAGTGTAAAGAATGCCCTCTCTGTTGCTCTCACCGATGCCCAGACCAAGTACAAATCCATTTTTGACCAGTTACCACCCCCGAATGGTAATTAAGTTTTGATGTTTGTCAAAAAGGGGGAGTGATACAGTATTGATATAGTTTTTGGGGAGTGATACAATATAGTATTGGGGGAGTGATATAGTATTCGGAGTATAGTATATAGGGGGAGTATACCAAGCAGAGTAAGCAGAGTATCCAAGAGCAGTGAACCGAGCAGTATACAGAACAGTAAGCAAAGAACAAGAACAGATCACCAAGCATGCAAAATCAGAGTTTTGTACAGTATATCGATAAGGGGAGTATATCTGGATATATCATATTTTTTACTATTGTATATACTGTCAGTATAGTCAAATTTTGCAAGTATATAGATTTTTGAGTTATAACTTTGAAAGTAGTTTTTTTTGTCAAACATCTCAACTAATGTCAAAAGGGGAGATTGTTACTACGTATCAGATTTCCATTAGTTTTATGTCAAAGTTATTCTATATACTCTAGTCGGTTATCTCTATCGAAATATTCAGTCAGTATGAATAGTCCAGTTGGTTACAGAAGAAAGTAGTCTCAGAGCGTAGTATACACCAAGTTGTCTACCGAGTATCATTACATGTCTACCGAGCAGCAAAGATGACACACCGAGTTAATATACACCGAGTGAAACATGTTACGAGATTCATTGAACCTGGACATGCATATGAAAACGTGTTACAAGATCGAGGCACATCTAACCATTATCACATTGGAAATCGCACTTAAAGATTGTGTATGATTTTGAAGTCATCTAACCAATGAAATATTTTGTATGGTTATTCATTCAATAAATCGTATTTGTAAGATCAAAGCAATGAATTAGATCACCGTCATAAGAGATCTATTTATACAACATGAATTGAGATCAAAGATACATGTAGCATGATAGAAAGTATGATACAGAGATATATGAAGCAAGACATGTGAAAGCACTAAGTGTTATGACTATTATAGAGACACAGAGGTCACGAAGAAGGTTTTCAGAGAATAGTCAAAGAACAGAGTAAACAGAAGGGTTTACCAAGTTACTATATGGCTTACCGAGGTATGCTACAAGCAAGGTAATCTTATTCTGAGCACATAGAATCTGCTATAACATTTTAGATGTAAAGTTGCAGATATTTGTAATGTTTTATTGTAATATTTTGAAGTTGTAAGAGAAACCTCTAACAAGGTAAAAGACTCTAATCAAGTCTATAAATTGTAAAGCCTCTAACCAGGTGCAGAATTTTAGATGAAGTGTTGTAAAATCCTTTAGCAAGGTAGATCTAACGGATCTTGTTACTCCTAACAGGGTATGCTATCAGAAATAGCTAAACATGTAGCTCTAACCGAGCACTCTTTATTATTGCAGTAGTGAAGTTGTGGGTACCATCCCCACCACAGTTTTTCTCTCTAACCAAGAGTTTTTGCGTAACCAAAATATATGTGTTATGGAGTGAATCATGTACGATTGTTATCTATTTGTTTTAGCTTTATATTATGTTAATACACTATTCGGTTTATGCATAACAATAAAGTTATTATTGAAGAAATGTTTTGAAGTACTGATTCACCCCTCCCCTCTCAGTACATTAGCTTTCCATATTGGGCCTAACAGGCTCAACATCTTGCTTAGGAGAAAAGGGAATCATATCAACTGTTGGATTCTTGGGAGATTGAATGGTTTGAGGAGCAACTTCACAAGCTCGAGAACGACACCTTCGTCGATGGTCTCTCGCACAATTATTTCATCGAGTCTTAGTCGAAGACTGAGAAGGAGGAGGAATAGTTATGAAAGGAGGAACAATCTCCTCTTTGATAGTTGGAGGTTTAGGTTGTGGTCTTGTAGGTTGGACAACAGGAGAGGCGGGCCTCTTCTCTCTATAAGAGCAAGGAGGTAGAACTGCGCCATATAAAGCAAGAATATTAGGTGTAGGAAGGAGACCAGGTCCATCATGAGGACATGGTATGAGTCTAACCTTAGGAGGAGTATTGTTGTTCTTCTTACAAGAAGGTATAGTCATATCCATGGGAATAATGTTGAGGATTTTCCTTAGGAGGAAGATTAGTCCTATTTGTTAGGGGAAGGATTTCATCTTTAAGAAGGATAGGAATGTCAATTGTTGGGGATCTAGGTTGACTCAAGGATAAGATCATATCATTCTTCCATTTTTTATAAGATTGGAAAAGAGAATCGCTCCTTTGTGGAAGAGATTGAAATTTCTTAGACCAAAAGAGATCAATAGGAACACTAGGACTTCTTTCGGATGGTTGAAATAAGATATGGTTCACAATTATGATTTCTCCAATGTGAGGAAATTTCAAACACTTATGAATTGGAGAATAAATAGCCTTGATGGAAGATAGACAAGGGTGACCCCACTTCACACGAAATTGCTCGAAAGAGGGAATGATTAAAAAGTGGACATCCATAGATTTAGTGTGAACTTCAACAAGAAGGGTGATAGAACCAATGGTAGGACAAGAGAATCCATCAAAAAAATTCACAACCACATTAGAGTCATCATAGATTGGTTTATGCAAACATAAAGTAAAAATATACCTCAACGATGACATTAACCATGCAAGAGGGATATATAAGCATACCATGACAAGGCATTTCCTGAATCTTTGCAACTATGTATAAAGGCCCATCGGGTGCTCTAATGGTCTCGCTCAGGTCAAATATGATACATAGGTCCTCAGGTTTTCTTTGTTTCTCTACCATATTCACCAAATTTTGAACAGTGGTAGTCACATCTGAAGGAGACAAAGAGGTATGTTCAATCTCAATCACGTTAGAGGTATGAGAAGGTAAAGGATCAGTAAAAATATTAAGATTTTGATTAGGAGGGGCTACTTATTTGTTTCCCTTATCATTCACTCCTACCACAGATATAGTATTATTATCAATCAAATCTTGAATCTTACTTTTCAATGCAAAACATTTCTTAGTGTCATGACCTGGTTGACGATGAAATTGACAAAAGAAATTGCTATCAAAATAAGGGGATGCAAGCTTAGATGGGTCAACTAGTTTGATAGGAGGAAGTTTGATCACATTTCTTTGTAACCACTGAGACATAATAGTATGTAAAGATTCATTCAAAGGAGTAAATTGTCTTTCTCTTTTAAAGAGTTCAGAAATAGGAGGCACACCTATTGTAGCATTCACATTGATGTTGTTGATTGTATCATTGAACTTGATGAAGCTTTTTGTTGGTTTGAACTTCACAAATGGTTGTTGAAAACTCTCCCCATTACCACTCAGAGCCATAGGAGTAGATTGCTCCATCTGACTCATGGCTAGTTGATAATTGTGGAGTATTGTGCACAACTGCGGAAAGGAAGTAAACTCAGACAAAAGAAGTTTTTCCCTGATATCTTTTTGCAAATTAGAAATGAAAATTCTTGAATATCATTATCAGGTACAGGAAAAGAAACTTGAGCACACAACTGCTTATATCTACCAATGAAATCGGTCACTTTTTCTTTAACACCTTGTTTACAATGCATTAAATTAGTCAAAGTGATTGTATGACCAATGTTGTTTTGAAATTGTTGAATGAAAGAATTTGCTAATTGTTGAAAAGAAGTGATAGAATAAGAAGGCAAAGAGCAATACCATTGTAAATCCTTATCCCTTAGTGTTCTTCTAAATAATTTTGCAAGTAATCTTTGATCATAAGCAAAATCAGTACACAAGTTTTGAAATGTTTTAACATGTGTGAGAGGATCACCTTTTCCATTATAGAGTTCCAATTGAGGGACCTCAACATGCTTAGGTTGGATGGCTTTAACAATATCAAGAGAAAGTGGGCTCGCAACATCAAATGTGGGCACACTAAACTTGTATTGACTCATGGAAGCAATTTGTTATTGTAAGGAAGACACAGTTTGAGCAAGATTGTTAATTGTCACTTCGGTAGAAGAATTGATGTTGGAGATGGTTGATTGAGAAGGTGGTGTGATGTTATTGAAGGAAGGCATGGATTGAGAATAAGGTGGTGGGATATTATGATAAGTAGGCATAGGTGATGATTGAGTAGGAAATGGGGCACTTAAAGGAGGAATAATATTGTTGAATGAATTGCCCCCTTGTGTCACACAGATTGGTTGAGGGATATTAGGAATACTTATGGAAGACATAGGTAAAGATGGAGGATTAAATGAAGAAGAGGGATTTCCCCCATGAACAATTGTTGTAGGAATGACATTTCGAGTTGATGTAGCCATGATGTTTGAAGTGAAGGTAGGAATACTAGCCATTGGAGTAGACAAAGGAATAGAAGAATTGATTTGATTTGAAGGTTGTGAATAACTTAAGTTCTCAACACAACTCTTCATAGGCATGACATTAGAATCAACAATATGAGCAATGCAACGCAATATATCAATTCTATTCTTATCACTTTGAATCATGCGTTTAAGGCCTTCAATTAATGGAAGAGCTTCACTATTAGGGTATTCTTGGGACATCCGTTGTTGAAAGTTATCAAATTGATTGTCCAATTATCAAAGCTAATCTATGGAAACTCTAGTCAAAGATTCTTCTTGTTCATCATGGGATTCATCAATTGGATAGATAGGGACATAATTAGGATAGGAAGAAGTGGCATTATCCTCATTAAAGAAGTCACCCAAATTATGCTCCATCTTCTCAGTAATTAAACCCTGGGAAGCCTTAATTCTAATGCTTCGTCTAACGGGGATATTGTTGCTAGGACTAATAGTTTTGAAACTCGTGCACTAGAGATAAAATTGGAAATTTTGAATTTGAATTTTGAATAATAGGAACAAAGTGCACAAAAATTTAATAATGCAAAATTTGAGAAAATAATGATTAAAAGATTTGACTTTGTTGGAAGAAGAAAATGACACAATTTCCAAAAATAATTTTGACGATAAATGAAAAGAAATTGGTATTTAAAATTAGGGCCAATGGGATACCACTTAATTTCAGAATTTTTAAAATCAGGGCAGACTATAATCAACCACTTAATTTTTTTAAAATTCTTGAAATTTGAAGGTATTTTTTATTTTAGAGGGATCAAAAAATTGACAAAATCAGCCAATTTTCTAGATTTAAGCTTTTAAATACGATCATAACTGTCTCTCAAAATTTTGGGAAAAAAGCCAAAGACCGTGTTGAAAGTGCACACGGTCCGACCAACTTTTTTGAAATTTTTCAAGGATGAAAGTTACGATGATTTTAAAGCGAACCCCAAAAAATTGGCGAATTTTACAATCTCTAGATAGGCGAAATGAAGGTTTGAATGGGAAAATAGGACCCTATTAGGGTTTTGAAAAAAAATGAGGAATTGAATTGAAAATTTGAAAAGGGTCAAACCTAATGGATAGGGACACCTTGAAAAACGTTTAGAAAACTGAAATTGAATGAAATTTGCACAAAAATTCAATTAAATTTGAAAATTAGGGTTTGAGGACCTAATCACTTAATTTTGAAAATTTTGAATTTTGAAAAAGGAGGGAAATTGAAAATTTGAATTTTAGGACAGAAGATAAGTCGGAAAATAGTCACAAATCTAAAAAATTAAATGGAAATTTAATTTTTGCACAATTTCAAGATGATTTTTAAAAATTAGGGCTTTGACAATTAACCTCTTAATTTTGTGAATTTGATTTGCAAATTGAACAAGCCAATGAAGAAATTGAATTTGACAAACAAAACAATTTTCAGATCTAAAACAATAGATAGCAACTTTTTGCAAAACACAAGTTCAATTTCAATTTTAAAAACTAGGGTTTTGAATGAATTAATCGCTAAGTTTGCAGAAAAATTAAACTTGTAAATGAAAAATATGCAATGATTTTCAGAATAAAGCATGTAAGACGTCGGGTTCACCAAAATGTAATGGTGAAAAAGGGTGAATGATGGAGAGATCAAGAGGAAAGATTTACTTCCCTCCGAGGAGAGATGAAAGATTTACTGCAGATTTTCCTTCAAACACCTTATTCACATTACATTTAAAAGAGGGGGGAATTCACTAGATCCAATCTCTTAGGGCAGAGATTGAATACTAAATGAATTGATAATGGGATAGAAATGATAAGCTAACCCCTCTTTTAGAATAGAAAATGATTGAATTATGTTATGTGTAAAAGTAGAAAAGAACTGATTATAACTTGAGATAGAAGTGTGAGATGAAGTTGTGCACCTAGATCTAGCTATAATATGTCGAGACAAAGCTGCCCTACGAATTTGAGGAAAAGTTGTCAGGATCATGCTGAAAGTGTCCATAGTCCTCCGAAAAATCCATGAAACGAAAAGGGTTTTTCTGCCTCTACAAATGGAGTCCAAATCTACAAACACATTTGCGCACCTGCAACCTACACACAAAAAAGAGAGGAAAAGGGGTTGGGATTGGGGGTTTGCCTTTAGGTCAAAGCCCAGTTTTGGAATTAACCAAATGACGAAAGAATGTACTTGCAAGTAAATATAAATGAAAGACTGGAATGTAAGTCACCTAAAGGGAGGTTGTAGATGGAATGTAGATAGATTTTCTTGTATTGAATTGAATGTTGAAAGGGATCTCCTCTTCAATGGTTGAATTCTTGACTTGAATGCAACACCTATCCTTGAAGGGAGACTTGAGAATGCTCAATGTTGGAAAGGAATACTTGAATGCTCTTGAATGCTTGATCTCATGCCCACCTTATCACCTATTGAACTTATGCAAATGGGAGGGCGAATGCGACTTATATACTCGCCAATTAGGGTTAATTGACTGATTTTCTATCACATGCCAACATAGGGAAGGTTTTTCCTACTTTATGCAATGTCTAATGCAAAGATAGGACAGAGGGGGGCCCAAAATAGGGAAAGGACAAGGGAAACATTCCCCTATCCTAGGAGGATAGGGGCGCCACACCCCTATCCTGCCCTTGTCTTAGGACATGAAGCAGGTTCAGGCAGTGCGGAGGGCAAAAAAGGCAGTTTTTGAGGGTTAGCAAGTCTCGAGTCTCTGATCAGGCTTAGGGATTCAAATCGCCAATGTGAAGACCTTAATGTGGTCGCAAATTGTAAGGGTCGCAATTTTATGACACTACACCAACAAAATCAGAGGAATATCAACTAGTGATCCAAGTTGCACAAATATCAACATCAAAATACTTAGTCTAGATATTCAAGTTAGTCAAATCGATCTAGTTTTCACTATCAAGATACATCATCCTTAAAATGAGGGAACTTTATTATATCATTTGACTCACTTAGTCACATCAATAGGGGAATATCGAACCCTATATTCGACTTAGTAAGCTTGGGTGTCAAAGCAAGGTATTTGTTCTCAAATCAACCTATCCAGAACAAAAAAATTGCGATCACTTGTATGACCATCCCTCGTCGCTTGAAAAAAAAGAAGCTTAGTCAAAGGAAATTATTCCTAGCATAAATCAAGATCAAGATATCATGACTCTCCAATCTAATCCCATTTTTTATCAAGATCTCACCTATCAAGAACCTTACGATGATCCCCTAAGCTTTTGGTATTCCATCCACGATGATCTGCTTTCATCTCAAGAGCAAAGTGTACTTTCAAGTCTCATTCAACATCCACCTCTTAATAAAAATCATCATATCCCTTTCATATCCTTCAATGATCAAATTCAAAATCAAGAGAAAAGCGCAAACTCAAATGATCCTATTCCAAGTCAAGATCAAGGTATCCCTTCATCCTCCAAATCCATTTTAGGTCCTTTCATTCCAAAGTCAAAGCCATCCTTTCTTCTATCCATCTTAGGACCTTACATTAACCCATCCAAAATACCTCCATATCATTCATATCCATCCATGAATCCCATTCCTTTTGGAATAAATTTGGATGTCAAGAATAAAATCCATAAGTCTAAAAAGATCAACATGTCCAATCTAAAAGACACGTCAAATCAAAGAAAATTTTGATCCAAAAGAAAAAAGCAATATCCAAAAGGATACAAAATCCCTTTAAGAAAAACAAAAAATCAAAAACTATGTGGCTTCCTAAGTTGTCCATAAAAGCATTACAATCCAAAGAAAAAACAAAATTAGCATCTAGCCTTGCAGCTCCAAAAACTTCCTTCAATCATCTACCTACACATCTTCCACTTCCCAAAACCATTCTTCCATCATCTCTTTCATCCATTTTGGGTCCTTATGTCCAGAAATCCACATCCACTCCTCCCTCAAAATCTCAAAATCTAAAATTTGTGTTTCCTTCATCACTCCACCACCTCTCAAGGTGTGTGCCAACATTCATCTTGAAGAAATTTTCATCTATCCTTGGCACAAATATTCCAACATCATATCCATTATACAATACATATTTTTCATCCTTCCATCCCTCTCATTCAATCCTTTTCATAAATCTTTCATCTATGAGATAGGTGTTTGTGTCATTTTGCCACATGCTTGCCCATTCTCAATCTTATGTTCAGTCCATTTCCTAGATATCTATTCATGAAAAGCTTCAGAATCCAAAGTTGTTCCTCTTTAACACTATCTTTTGGTTAGGATGCATACTCAATCCAGAATGGAACCACTTATTATATCTTGGTGCCAACATATTTTTTATTACTATATTTCATACACTTAATCAATTTCTTTAAATCATTGTGATCTCTTAGTTGAAAACGTGGCTAGTCAAAAATCCAAAATCCTACTTCAGTGCCACTATAACTCTCAAACCCACATGAGCTTCATTGCTTACGAGCCAATGCATAAAAGAATCAATGACAAGAGAAAAAGGTAATATCAAAAGATCAAAAACATGATCAAGAAAATAAATATCAAGAAAAGAAAAATGCAATTAAATGTAATATCAAAATGCTTGGCTTTGGGAACATGCACATAACTCCATTGGGGCTATGGACTCTTGGATGGCAATGGAGCAATATTTGTGAGATTAAAACGATAACCTCATCAGGGCTATGTATGCTCGCTAGAAGCGAGGCTCTATCCAGGATGCTTTTGAAGTCAGGGTAACTCGTGTAGCTAGCCACGTTGGATTTTGAAGATTACAATGATCATATGAGTCGTAATGAACCCACTTGCACACACATGGGTAATCAAAGACTAAATACCTTGATCCAGTTTGGGATTCTTCTTCCATTTTGAGTATGCTTCCTAGTCGCTAAACATGTTCGGTTGAATTTTCTAGAGGTTCTAAGTGTGGTTTGGGTCTCTATCTTTGAAATTTTTAGGAACATTTATTCAGGTGGTGCTAGATGTTGTGACAATCTCACATATCGCCTTTTTCAAAAATAGAGACCTCTATACTTGGGGGCATGTTTCATCCACTCTATTCTTCCTACCACATCTCCCATTATCCTTCCTCAAATATCCATTACCTTATCTAAATCCATCATTATATATGATCTTGTTTCTCTTATCCATATCCATATCCCCTTTTCCATCCTAGATCTTGATCAAAACTAAGGACAGAAAAATGCATAGACCATCCATCGAATCAAATCAACAATAGGCAAACTCTCAACGTCTGCAATAAAACTGATCACATGTCTTGTTAATCAATCCATCACTCAAAATCTATCAACATCAACATGTCTTATACAAGGAAAGGTACACTTGAAACCAAAGGGATCGGTATTACATAGGGAACTCACTCTTTGAAGCCAAACATCATTATCAACCATCACATTGAGCAATCAAAAAAAAAGACAATGATCAGTATCCATCTAACTAATCTACTATCTCTTCTATCTATCAGTACATATATCATACCTTTCGCATCCATATGATCTCAATTATCAGCAAAGATTAACCAAACTTTTTAAACACAGCACAATCTTGGACACACTTAGTGTTAGTCATTGTCCTTGAAGCTATCTGCATCATATCTCACCATATCTTGGTAATCAGTGTACATATCCATTATCGAAAGTAGTGTCTAAGGCTAGGGGCCAAGAATCCCAACTTTGTTGGGGGGAACTCACCTTTTTAGGTTTAAACAGGCAAACAACCACACACAAAAAAGACATATCTCACAAAACAAAGATCGTAAAACTCAATGATGAACAATCAAAACAAGATCTAAACACACCAAGGGATATCCAAAAAACCAAACAATGATGTATCTGGCAAGATGTTTTTATCTGACAAGTTACATAGGTAAGCATGCATGTTCATCTATAGTAGTTTGATTTTTGGTTATCAAATCTCCTAAGCAACTCAAGGATGTCTTAGAACTAGAGAAGTAAGGAAGGAGTTTGATATTTTAGTCCGCTATTTGTGAGTGAAACCTTATTACTATGCAAATTTGTCTTATGATGTGATAAGGAAGCATATCGCTGAGGACATTTCGAATTTGTATAGGACAAAGATTAACTCTTGTCTGTTTTACGCAAGCAACACTCAGGTCATCTTGGTTCAATTATACCACGACACTTGTGTCATCTTGCAATATCAAAATCCATGTAAGTTATACTCAGGTCATCAAGGTTCAAATACACCATGCTACTTGTATTAACTTTCAACATTTCAAAAAGTTCAATGATGATAAAAAGGAAGCATCGCAAATTTGATCGAAAGGATGACTATCTCAGACGGTACATATCATATCACTCAATTTGCATTTATTTTCATATCATTTAATCATTGCATTTAGTTGTGCATATCATTTAATCATTGCATTTAATTGCATATCATCATCATCATCATCATCATTTAAGTTGCATCCATCATATGATATATATCGCATCATCATGGCATCATTCTTCACTTTAATATCTTCGTCATTCATCCAACTATCATCTACCATATCTTATATAGCATGTGTCCTTCCTGAAACCAGACGTTTTGATCATCTATATTCATCTTATACAGGATATATATTTCCTGAAATCAAACATTTTGATCATCTTTGTCTTATACAGGATGTGTCCTTTCTGAAACCAGACTTGATCCTAACCTCATCAATCCAATCAAACCAATGCATGTCATCAACTATCCAGTCTTCTATCTTTCATATAACAGTCTTCTTCTTTCGAGAGATCATTCATGCCTTTAATGCATGAACAATCTCTCGAGGGGACATCCTACTTCCCTATCTCAACATGCTGGGGCAAATCCAATCAATCTCATTATCATATCAAAATCCAAATCAATGTATGGGGCACCATATCAAAAAAAAATTGCAACGGCATCAAAATCAAAAAATTTGGCAACATATCGAGCAATTTTTCTTTGAATCAACATGTGGTCACACGTCACTTCAAAGAGGGGCAAAATGTAGACACCTATTTCTGTCCACTTAATTAAATGAATTTTATTTAATTAATTATAATTTATCCAATCATAATTAAATTAAGATTTAATTAATGTATCATTTCTTCTATTCAACTATTAATCAAATTTAATATTTGATTAATTAACCTTTCTTCTATTAATTGAATAAATCTTATTTATTTGATTAAATCCCCCTTCCACATTTAATTCAATTGACATTTAATTAAATTCATCTTCTAATATAAATAAATCGATATTTATTTATAAATTACCCTCCGACTTGTGTTTCCCCACAAATGCAAGTTGCACCCATCAATTGAAATAAATCATTTTATTTTAATTAAAAATCCTAATTACCCTCCCACTTGCATTCTCCTACAAGATCCACTTGCATCCTAATCATTCTTCGAGAACCTCCTAAATCCCACTTAATTAAATCAAATCTTATCCTAAACATTGTCACATTCCTAAGCAAAAAACAAGTCACTTCTCAAACCCCCAAAGTCTTCAATAACCATTAAAGGCTCTTACATAAGCCATTAAGGGTTTTCTCCCTTCAAACAAGTTAACCTCCAAAGTCTTCAAAAAGCATTTATTGCTCTTACAAGACTTCACTTCTCAATACACTAACCTTTGTACAAGGGTTTGTCCATTGGACAAAGTCTTTATCCTTGGATAATAGCTTTATCCAATAACCTTGCCCACATGGGATTGACCACCATGTCTATTCAAACATTTAATGCTTCTTCCCTCTCCTCTCAAGCAAACTCATGGTGACACTTGTCAACATGGGATTCAGTTGAAAATCTCACATGGATTGAAAATCATTCAATCGTATCCCTTCTAAAGCCAATTCAATCTTGGCCATCCAATTGACCATTTCTTCTATAAATAGATCCCATTTTTACATAATCTAAACCCCTGGTTATTTGCATCCAAGCTATAGCTAATTTCTTGTGTGTAGGTTATCAAGGAGTCTTATTTGCTTCCTCTTTTCAAGCTTAGTCATTTAGGAGCATTGTAGTAGTTAATAATCATGTTTAGCATATCATGTTAGTAGTATATCATCTTAATATCATCTCCATGCTAATTTAAATATCATCCTAATCTCATCATCTTGCATCATATCATAACTAGTTTCATATCAATATCATGCTAAGATTTTAGTGGCACTTGCATTTAGATCTTTGATCATCTATCCTTCATTCTTTGGGTAGTCATCCTATAGATCTATTGCTCATCCAAGCTAAGAGCCACCTTGATTTGAAGGATCCTTGGACAAAGAGAACAATGGAACAATCTTAGGAGATGTATGATTAACTTGGTTTGTCATGTAGATCTTTATTTTGTTATGTTTCATTGGTATGCTTGATGTGATGTACACTTGAAAGTGTGGATCAGCCAAACAAGAGCAAACACATCAAGCATACTAATGAAACATGCTTTGGTGTGCAGATTCTTTGGGCTTTGGCCTTCCCTACTGAACCTTCACCATTGGGTAAGTGACTACAGGCAGCCTTTGGTCGCTCTCAATATCAAGCTTTTTCCCTGTGCTAAAGGATTTTTTGTTGCTTCCTTCACTTCTTCCGCTGATAGGGATTTGATTTTGAGCAAGCTTTGAGCTTGGGGAGTGCACTTCCTATCCATCAACCCTTGGACAACCTCTTTCAACCCTCTCACTGAACCATTTAATGTGCATCCATTTTGGGTTCGGCTCATCAATCTCCCTCTTCATTTCTAGGAGCACTCTTGCTATGAGGCGATCGGTAACTCTATTGGTCGTTTCCTGAAGGTCGATGATGATACGTCCTCAATGGAACACACTACATTTTCCCGCATTCTTGTTGAAATTGACATCTCTTCTCCTCTCTCGGTTGATGTGGTTCTTATGGTGGGGGATAGGCCTTGGTCACAACTGTTGGATTTTGAAGGCCTCCTCTTTCGCTGCAGAAGATGCTTCTCTACTGGTCATCTTGCTTCGAGTTGCTCTTCTCCACAACACAAAGGAGTTTCTACCTGGTGGAAGAATGCTACTGCTAACCACTTAACAGTAAATGCTACGGATTTTGCGTCTGTTGGCTCCTCCCATGAGGATGATGTTGTGCCCCTCATGGCTCATGTTGCTCTGACTGATGTTTTTGTGGCCTCATCTCTGGAGGCCCCCACTTCCGCTTCTCTTGTCCTGCAGGTCTCCCCTGTTGTTGGATCTGCTTCTACTACTGCTATTATGTAGCAACCTATTATTGTTGATGTTATGAAGCCCCCTACGACCCTCTTCCATCCTTTTGTTGTCACCAGTGTTGTTGACCCTGTGGAGGCCCTTCCGGTGGATCTTAGCATTTCCTGGTTTGTGGTTGCTCATAGGCGTAAGGGGAAATCTTCTCCCCTATCCCATACCCCCCCCTCATGGGGGTTTGGGTGGCCCATCCCCCCCTTGAGTGGGGTTTGTTCCCTGGTTGGTTAGGTCCCTGTGTTTGTTCCTTTCCGCCTTTGGGTTGTGGTTCTCTTCCAACATCATCTCTCTTGATGTTGCTTTTTGTTAAGAGTCAATGCCCTAGTTAACGCTGCTTTTTTAATTAAAAACATAACAAAACAAAGATCTAAATGACAAATCAAATTAATCATCCATCTCCTAAGATTGTTCCATTGTTCTCTATCTCCAAGGATCCTTCAAATCAAGGTGGCTCTCAGCTTGGATTAGCACTTGATCTCTAGGATGACTACCCAAAGAATGAGGGATAGATGATCAAAGATCTAAATGCAAGTGTCACTAAGGTCTTAGCATGATATTGATATGAAACTAGTTATGATATGGTTCAAAATGATGAGATTAGGATGATATTTAAATTAGCATGAAAATGATATTAAGATGATATACTACTAACATGATATGCTAAACATGATTATTAACTACTACAATGCTCCTAAATGACTAAGCTTGCAAAGAGGAAGCAAATAAGACTCCTTGATATCCTGCACACAAGAAATTAGCTATAGCTTGGATGCAAATAACTTGGGTTTCAGATTATGAAGAAATGGGAGCTATTTATAGAAGAAATGGTCAATTGGATGGCCAAGATTGAAGTGGCTTAAGAAAGGCTAGGATTGAATGATTTTCAATCCATATGAGATTTTCAACGGAATCCCATGTTGACAAGTGTCACCATGAGATTTAATCTTGAGAGGAGAGGGAAGAAGCATTAAATGTTTGAGTAGACATGGTGGTCAATCCCATGTGGGCGAGGTTATCAGATAAAGCTATTATCCAAGGATAAAGACTTTGTCCAATGGACAAACTCTTGTGCAAAGGTTAGTGTGTTGAGAAGTGAAGTCTTGTAAGAGCAATAAATGCTTTTTGAAGACTTTGGAGGTTAACATGTTTGAAGGGAGAAAACCCTTAATGGCTTATGTAAGAGTCTTTAATGGTTATTGAAGACTTTGGGGGTTTGAGAAGTGACTTGTTTTTTGCTTAGGAATGTGACAATGTTTAGGATAGGATTTGATTTAATTTAATTAAGTGGGATTTAGGAGGTTCTCAAAGAATGATTAGGATACAAGTGGATCTTGTAGGAGAATGCAAGTGGGAGGGTAATTAGGATTTTTAATTAAAATAAAATGATTTATTTCAATTAATGGGTGCAACTTGCATTTGTGGAGAAACACAAGGAGGGTAATTTATAAATAAATATTGATTTATTTATATGAGAAGATGAATTTAATTAAATGTAAATTCAATTAAATATGGAAGAGGGATTTATTCAATTAATTGAAGAAAGGTTAATTAATTAAATATTAAATTTGATTAATAGTTGAATAGAAGAAAGGATGCATTAATTAAATCTTCATTTAATTAATGGTTGGATAAATGATAATTAAACAAATAAAATTCATTTAATTAAGTGGACAGAAATAGGTGTCTACAAATAAAATTCATTTAAATAAGACTCCTTGATAACCTAAAAGTGTGGATCAGCCAAACAAGAGCAAACACATCAAGCATACCAATGAAACATAACAAAACAAAGATCTACATGAAAAATAAGTTATTAATCCATCTCCTAAGATTGTCTCTCATCTTGGATGAGCACTTGATCTCTAGGATGACTACCCAAAGAATGAGGGATAGATGATCAAAGATCTAAATGCAAGTGCCACCATTGTATAAGATCATTTTGGGCTAATAGAGCTAGGTTGGGGTGTGCTTCCATGATAATTTCAAGACACTACCACTTTTAAATACCATTTTATCCGAAGAGAAAATTGGGATGATTAGTTTCTCTCCTCGATAGGAACTATGGGTTGTATCTGAATATTAGAAGTATAGATGGGGTCAATGAGATCTAACTTGTCATCTTCTACTCCCTCTATGTCCCAACCTAACTAAAAGGTTAAGATTTTCCCCAAGCCTATCCTAATCCAGCTCCTTTTCCTTACCACATAATCACCCAAACAATCTACCCAATAATCCTCCAAATTTGGCATGTGATGGAAAGTGGGGCATAGGTGTAGATTATGCTTCACAAAGTCTCTGCTATCAAAATGAAACTTGTAGTGATCATAAGTAGAAACATTGGTATCAAGGCTCTTTCAATATTCGATACATCTAATTGTGACTTGCATATATAGTGTCCAAGCCCAATAAGGAATTGAATCATTTCCTTCTTTCTCTCAACACACCTTCTATTCACCTTAGTGACCTACCTGAAGATTTCAATCAAAATGAATTTATCTTCAGCATATTTGGGACACTTGTGTGGAAATACATCAAAGCCTCCTATTCTAATGTAGGTGAAAAATTGAAACTCCAAGAAATGGCTTCCATAACAATTGATCAATTGAATGGCTTCAGTTGAATTTCTTTGGCCTAAATATGCTTGCAACTCTCTGACCAAACTCATTGTAAATACATCACTCACCCTTCTGAATTTGAAGTAGCTTTTCTCTAATTGTGAGTCAAGGTAGTAAATCTGGATGTTATTGTCATGGTGCTCAACATGTCTAAGCCTAGGTCACTACTTGGTGTAGGCTAGTGCATAGAAAAAATAGGATGACATGTAAAAAAAATTGTTGAGAGAAAAGCTTGTAATCATTGAATGGAGCCTATTGTTTATTAGACCAGCCCAATCTAGGTATTGTTGTCATATGTATGTGATTTTCACTACAAAAAACATTGAACTTTCAAAGCCATGTGCTTTCATATTGCCCTACAACCTAAGTAATAAAATTATGATGTCAAGGATTTCCCCTTTAAAATGAGACTTATGTATAGTCTTGGGTAACTAGGCTTGCCCTTTCGTGGGTACCGCAAACCACTCCTTGGAAATTATGTTTCTATAATGCTCCTTTTTCTCATCGAATTATGATTATGAAATCGCAGTGTCCCAATCTACATATATTTCCCTTTTTGGGAGCCTAAAACATTTACTAATCATTACTTGATCTAGAGTAACTAGGACTTTGTCATCATTATTCTTTATCTCCCTAGTCTCTAGGTTATACCTATTTATGCATTTGAGAACTAAATATGTACATTGCATTGCAACTGAAAATGCAGTGACTTCGAGAAAACCACTAACCTCTATGTAATGGGGTGTCTATTTGAGCGATTAACCCTTTCCCATAATTCATCTAAATTAATGTGCCCAATTTGGTGTCTCCAATTTCGGGCAATGTACTTTCTAAACCAAAAATATGTTTGTATCCCAAATATTTATATTTCATCTTCACATATTTGATCTTAAAAATTAATGGTTTTCATTTCTAGAGAAATTTTGATATTTTCCCCTTGTTTTGGTTGATTTTGTGTTGAGAATTTTGAAAAAGAATCACCAGTACTAGTGTAACACTAAATTTCTAGCAATTAACAATGGATAGTTGTTTCATGATTGTAAATGCAATAATTATTTGCTTTCAGCAATGCACAATCTTGCACTTCAATTTTGTTTCAAGAGCTCTCTAAAATATTCTCAGTCACTTGCAATTCCCTTCAAAATTGACTTATTAGGGCATAGTACTCTCTTTATGTTTGTGCATTAATTACAACAAATTCAGCACACCATTAATGTGGGATGAGTTCGTGCAAAATAAAAATTCCACATTTTTTAATAAGTATCAGATTTTCATTGGGTTTTTCAAACCAGTCAAAACCGATAGATTTAAAAACCATCCTCTCTTTTCTACCTCTTTATTTACCTTTTAATTTTATCTACTTTGAAACCTTTGTAAGTTAGGCTTTAGATCATATGTTGGCCATTGGCTAGGTTGTGGAAACCTTGTCAATAGTCGATGAGGTTGTCACAACCTCTAAGTCTTCATCCTCAAAAATTTCGCTTTTCTCTCCTTTCCCCATTTCTTCTTTTTGTCTTTTCTTTCTTTTCCTTCTTCATCATGTTCCCTTGGGTTATGAGTTTCATGTTGAAACCCAATAAGGTTGAAGAAAAACTTTCCTTTTTAATTTCCTTTTCTCTCCCTCTTTCCTTTTTAACGAGAAAACTTTTCCTTTTGAAAAAAAAAGAACAATTTCAGAAACACATTGGGTTGTGAAAATTGTGGTGATCTTTGACATAGTTGTTATAACTCAATCTACTAGTGACACTTAAAGAGGAAAAGACACTGAAATTATTTGGAGGATCCAAAAGACTTGTCAGGCCCAAGACGAGTTGTGAAAACCTCGTCAGGCCCCGACATCAATTCTAAAACCTTGAGTGTAGACCGACAAAGACTTTAAACTTCTAAAACCAAAGGAACATTGATTAGTCTTAAACCATGTCATGATTCCTAGGGGTTGAGAGAAACTCGTCAAAGTTCAATGACTATTTTGCAACTAACGAAAAAGCCCAATAATACATGAAATGGTTAAGTGTTGATGGTCATAAAGGGGCTTTTGAGGTAGAATGGCATTTGTCAAACTAAATGAGCAAAACAACCGTTTAAAAAAATGGGGTCTAAAACCATGGCAACAATAAGCACACCCTAAGATGCACCACAACAAAATAAAAATATTAAATTATTACGGAAGATATACAACACAACTTTCTCAATATTCTCTTCTTATATATGTTACATAAGGGATCAAAACATAAACTTGAACATCCAAGAGATGATCTCCCTAGAAAAATAAACCATTTGAATTCCACTATGCTCATGTTTCATCAAAGCGTTTACAACATCAACCAAGGTGACCACCATCTAAATCAATGCCCTCTCTTCCTCCATACTAACACGTGAAAAATAAGATCCTAGCTATGCTATGACACATAATTTTCACCGTGTCATTCTATCCTGCTTCAACTCGATATCTAAACACAAACATCAAATCCAAATATTTACAAATAGGCTTGAGTAGTTTCCATGTAGTAGACCCATGTTATTGACATACCTAGTCCAAACTACAATCTAAAGTCCTTATATATAGATTTCCTCGCATGTAAATCTATCTCCATCAATAACAAACACAAGCATACAAGAAACTTAAATACCTTTATACAATATCTACAAGAAACTTAAATACCTTTATACAATATCTCCCTAAGACCCTCATTGCCTGGAAAATATTTAGTATGATGCAAAGCACAACATCCAAAGTCCAAAAACGTTCACATGTAGTGTGCACCTCAAGTTATCAAAATTATCTAGTATCAAAGAGCACACAAGATCTACAAATTCAACCAAACTACTACAAATTAAACCGTACTTTCTCCAAATAGTTTTTTGCTCTCTCACCATTGATGTCCACAATTTTGCCAAATTCTCTACATCAAAAAAACAGAGATTAAAGAGCCCAAGTGCGATAATAGTAAAGTGCCACAAATAGTGACCACAATAGCTTCCCACAAACCTCAACTCCAATGTCATGTGAATAAAAAAACTCCAAGAAGTAGTATAGGATAGAGAAAAAAATGTGTTAACCATACCGTATGGCATATCTTACCAACACCTTCAAGTGCTCTAACTATGACAAATTAGATATCCTCCCAAAACCCCAAATAGAGAAGCCTTCACAATATCCAACAATTCAACCCCATCGTCAAATATAACATTAGATCAATAAACTAGGGAGCAAGTATGTCAAGCAAAGGAAAATCAAACTAACAAGCATTCCCAAGAAAATGGAATGTATGAAACTATCCTCTACACTCAAAATTATTCCTCCTAACAAACTCACAAGGAGACAAAGGAAAAAGAAACCATGCCAATAACCCTTCAAACTATCCCTCCAAAACTGACATCTTTAGTTCAGAACTCATTCCCACAGAAGAAAAAGGATGAAAGAAAAATGTTTTTAAAAACAAGGTGTGTGACACCTATCAAATGATACTGTGACAAATGGTCCCAGTAGAAAACGAAACTATTCTATTTGTTAACAATCCCATCAATCCATGTTAAACCTATGTCTAGCTCCTCAATCTTCTTATTGAAACCTCACCACCATTCTAACACGTGCTCTCTCAATGCTACAAATATTAAACCTCACAAAGTCTATCCAACATCAAGAAGCACCCAATTGACCATCTCATGCCATTTGAACTTCGACTATATCAATGCAATATCTAAAACTTCCCTCACCGAAATGAGTGTTGCACAACCAAAACCTCAAAACCCCCTCAAATCGCTACCAAAACCACCTTTGCATAATCAATACATAATCTAGGAACTCACCATTGTATTTTAATTTGCATCTTCCTCATGGATCATTTATGTTTAATGGACAAATCTATACTCCCAACAACACCCATATCATGTCAAAGACTTCACCTAGTAATCACGAGTCCACCACAACACAATAACACCCATCCTCTAAACCAAGGATAGTCTACCAAACTAACAAATCTAATCACCACCAAAGCTCCCACTAAAAGTGATATCAAGCTACTCATGACATCATGATAAACATTTCCTAAATTAAAAACAATAATGACACTCGCAAAGTCAAAAAACATTAACTACATTACTGATAACCTCCTAAAATAAATTTTCAGCCTTCAACCAGAGTGATAGAATTATAACTGCGCTAAACTCTCATTGAACCATGATCCAAAGCCTTCCATGCTACAAATATAGGTCTGAAAACAAATTTGAAATGTCTCATACCCAAAATTCTTCTGCACTAAATGAACTAAAAAAGCCAACCAACAAAATCCATAACAATAAAAGATCTATAAATATAAACAGCCCACATCTCATTATCTATATAATGTGCAAGTATAGTCAACCCACAAAACCCCACAATTTGTAGATATTAAACAATGTAACGTACAAATTCAACATTACATTAGTTTAACATGTAATTTTTAGAACTCAAATATTACAAACTCTAGATCACATTTATTACAAACCTACGAAATAATCTCAACTTTAAGAATCCAACAAAAAAAAAAAAAAATTTAAAAAGCGTTGTACACCTTGTTAAAAGATGAGATGTTTTATTTAAGTAAAATAAATATTTATATCTTATAAATCTATGAAATATGTTTAGCCAAACTAAATATTATTTGGGTCAACTTGTAAAGTTAAATGTAACATTAGATTAATTATTTTGTGTTAAATAAATTAATATTTAATTGTGAAAACTTCGTATCATAAAACAAATATGGAGAATGGTTTTGTGCACTCGCACATGGTTTTACCTTATCACTCGGTTGTATTTGTGTGAACTTGAATCTAAAAACTAGCACATATTCAATGGTTAAAGTTGGGTTAAAATTGGATGAATGAGTAGATATTAATTATATTTAGTTCTTGTGAGTGCATATGTGAAACATGGCATCAAATGTGTGATTGATGTTTCAAAAGCAAATATAGATACTTTTATAAATGCTTTGTAATATCTTATTGGTGAATACTATGGCATAGATTATTTGAAAACTCAGTTTTTTCTTTGTATTAGAGTTATCCCAAAAATATATATCTTTTTATCTTGTAGCTTCTCTATTGAAAACTCAATTTTTTCTTTGTATTAGAGTTATCCCAAAAATATATATCTTTTTATCGTGTAGCTTGTCTAGTTGATCTTTAGATTATGAATATTTTGTAAACTTCCATGCGTGCTTTTCCCTCATCCCTCGTGAGATTATATAAGAAATGAATTGGTCATTCTGAATATTATGCACTAATCTCCTAAAACAAACAAATTGTACAAATGTCAAATAAATAAAGCAAATACCAACACTTTCAAACCTCTTTACATCAAATTCATAAAAAGAATAAATACAAAGATAATACTAGATGTGTAATAAGAAAACTTTATAAAGAAAATACACAACCTTCAAAGCAACGGACTCTAACAACTAGGAACAGCAAGAATAAGCTACTTTTCTGCCATGCAGATGCTGTTTTAGCAGTTTGAAGACTAATGTGAAATTTTTCAAAATTTGACTAAATAATTTTTAAATGTCTTTTGACTCTTATTTCAAAATGAACATGAATGAATTGCATACAGCAAAGCATTGGGATTTCCAGTAGGCTGCCTATCCCAGTACTACTCTGGTGCAAGCAAGCTTTAGCATGAAAGAACTTTTCTATAGCATGAGAAATTCAATGAAAATTTACATACAGATTACAGGAGCTTTAAAAAATATCTACCAACAAAAAGAATCAAACTTAATATTATGATTATAATCACACCCTAAAAAATCTGTATGGAATCACTCATTTATCTCAATATTGTTTAGCCAAATGATCTCAATATTGTTTAGCCAAATGAAATTAAATTTTGAGTTTGAGCAAGTGTGCTTACACCTTAAAAGCAGAAAAAAGGCAGATAATAACCTGAATTGATGGTTTGTGTCTGTGGGCAATTCCTGTAGATAACAAACATGTACTCAAAATAACCAATTGAAATTTGTTTGCATTAATGGCTATACGGTATATCATAAATCACAGTAGTTTTCCTCTGCAGTTGAGTCTCCTACTTGTTCTTGAATGGGGCAGTATTTTACCAAATATTCTCTTCAAAAATAGCGGCAAGATCCCCTAATGAAGAACTAGCTAGCCGTGGCTAATAGAACTTAGAACACATTCAAAGAAGACCATTCTCTTTACAATGAGTAAGAGTCAATAATAGATTAGGGCACCTCTGCACCTATTCACCGAACAGTTGAAGTTCTGCTAAACTTACCGCTTAGTTAATAATGAGTCTTGACAACATTAAAAAACTTTATCCAAATAAAAAGCATAAGGTAATAAGAATTATCTCTCAACTTGTTACCGACTTCGTTAAACTAAACACTTGATATGAACACGCAAAAACAAGCAGCGGAATCTGTTATGCCCTTCAAACCCACTGCTGCATTTCATGCCGTGAAGACAGTTCAACTTTTCACCGTTACAATGAAATAAAAAATGCAATGCAGAGCTGCGAGAAACTAAAAGTCCTCATTTGCAGAAGCAATAAATCAAAATGACATGCTCCCAACTTCTCTGAGTACATCATTTCCAATAAGCCACTTTGATTAATCCAGAAACTACGATTCTGATCTTCAAGTCCACACATCTTAAGTTATACAACAAAACAACATTGCAGAAAAGATCCACCTAATTTCCCCAATTTACTTGTCAACATGCCTGCGCTTATGTTTCTTGTTTGCATTGCTAGTATGACTGCTTCGACCAGATTTACGAACCTTCCTACTGCTACTGCATCAACCCAAACAAGTAATATTGATCAAGTAACTTTCTTACTGCTACTACTTCAAACACCATAAACTGCATTGATAACTAGAAGTTGCCATACAATTTTATAGCTCAGAAATAATCATCTCAAATATCACATCTAACAACAAATGCTTTTTAATATTTACCTGAAAAAGGAGGAGTACACCATGAACAGGCCCAGCACAGGAAAAGCCAACAGTGCAGATGCCTGTGCAAGCGGGAGCTATCAGGATAACAAATACAAATCTCACAAAGAAACAAATCATCATGAAGTATACACATAACCACTTAATAAATGTAAACCAAGAAGTAAACAAGTTTCTTGCTTGGTATCACATAAAAAAAAATATTACTACATTCAGCATAAAATATTGTACACACCAAAAACCACACTAGCTCTTTGGTAGCCAAAGCAGCTGTAATTTCGTGCTTCTTTAAGGATTTTCTCACATGGCCCTGTAACTGCAATGGATAGGATCATAAAACTATTGTTCAGGGAGATGCATGATACTGTAAAAATAATTACTTGTATATATTTATCCATCAAGAATTTACACAAACAAAACAATTCGAGAAGAGCCATTTCTAAATAAGCCAAGCATGAATATGATTTTTCATGGCATGGGCAAGTGAAGACTGAGGCGCATGTAAAGGATCATGTGCAAACTACTTATCTGATATCAAGTTGTGAAGTCTGAGAAATCATCAGGCTATGACTAATTAGATATTAAATTGCCTATAGTTTAAATCACGGAAGCATTACTGCATAAGAACATAAGGCAATTCATACTTTTATAATTGTAGCTCAAGTAGTCTGATATCTTCTGATGCTGTTACTAAAATAAGAGCTTATGCAAACAAGATAGCTGATAATGACAACTTATACAAACATGATACCTGATGGTGGTAGTCTGTTGCAGTTGTGAGAAATCTCCGATAGGCATGAATAGCTTGGTCTTGGTATGGTTGTAAAATAACTTTAGCTTTATCGATATGTGGTTGTGAAACAGAGGCAACTTGATCAATATACGGGCCACTAAGATCCTTAACAGTCTGTTTCACATACAGGACAAACATTACATTAACTGAAGATATAAGACATCATTATTAAGAAAACTAATAACAAGAGTGCATATGAATAAAAAAAATGTTCGAACCACATTGACAACTAATAGTCAATACAAATACTTCACATTATTCTTGTACCAATAAAGACTGCCCATACCTGCAAATGAGGCCTTAGAAATTCCTCAGCCTTCATGAGATGTGGATTGATCTTATCCCATGAAACCTCATAACTGCTGATTACCTTGGCTTTAAAGACCTCCACATGTGGTGCAACTGTAACAATGACTTGTTGCCATTGCTCCTTCACAACAGGACTCCATTTATGCACATACTGCTTTCAAAAAAACAGGTATTTAACATAAAGATGTGAATCGCAGCATAGTTACTATGCATCAGAGAAAAACTCAATGACCTAAACTAACATGCATGCATGCAGAAAAGGTAAAGCATTCAGCAAAACATTTTAACAATTTCCTGTCTAGGGTTTAAGCATGTAAGAACATCATATGAGATAACTGAAATTTTACAACATAGAATATGTACGGTTCATCAACAATCAGTAATTTGAATCTATGAGCATTCAACCAATAATGCTTAAACATTGTATAAGAAAGCTTTCAAGTGTTCACCATTGATTTTATTGTCCCAAGCGTATGAACCCTCTCACAAAGACCAGGCAAGATTCAGTCTCTCTCAAGTTAAATTGTGAGCACCAAGTGCATAGTGACAAAGCAAACAATACCTTGATTCAGCACAATGATCAATTTAACAAGGTTTATCATATGCTTCTGCATCTCAATCTTGATTTGTAGGTGAATAATTGACCACAGGTTGCTTCTACGAGCAAATTGAGGCACAGAAAAAACTATTAAGATTTAATCCATGGACCTTTATAACAGTATACTAATGCCTTTATAGGTCAATAGCTTAATCATAGGTTTCAACAAACTCCTAAAATATCTATTATTTGCAATAAAGATGCAACGTTCTAATCTACCAATCTATAATGATAGATACCAATATCACATATTATCAAGTATGTCCACCACTAATGATGCAATCAAATGCACTCTACAAGATTTATTCATAAGATGGACAGTATGTTGTTGTGTAGAACCAGAAGCTATCGTAGACAATGAAACAACCATCTTCAAGTGTCCCTATGGTTGCCATTTCATCTCATTGAAGTGCATGGATAGCGAGATGCTGAAAAAACAGAGTGGATTAGAAATGGTGCTAAATATTAGGTTTACTTGGCTAAGACTCCACATGCAACATTTGTCTATCTGTCTTGAAATTTTTGTTGTTTGAGTGACCAATTCTAACACAAACTGTATTGGCATATTCATTTAGTTGAGCTCCATAGAATGAATTTATTGTAACTTCAAGACTTAAAAAGAATGTAGGGCCAATTTATACCCTCCAAGGGTATTTTTGCATCAATTTCATGACTGCTTGACCCCTGACGCTATCCAATGATACTCCCCTGTCCTCAACATGACTCCAAAGAATCTTCTTGCAGCCTTCAAGTTGTCCAAGACATGCACTCAATGAAAGCTCTATAGCACACCACAACCATGGTCAAATGTCTGGTGGCTCTTTATGACCTTCACTGCAGCAAATCAATTCCTCCGTAAACATCCCACTGATGGAAATGTCATTATCCATCTCTTAACTATTTTCCCAGATGCGAATATGATCTATATCATCTGTATTTTTTCCAGACACCTCAAACTCACATTCTTCACCGAACACTACTCATCTATACTCATCCTTGAGTGCCTTAACATCAAAGATCAAACAATTTTTTACCAGTTTCCAAAAATGCCTTCCTCTCAAGCTACTTCAAAGACCACCTCATCCCTCAAGTCACTGAAGCTACCAACTTGCCTGAGCCACACAAATACTTCATTTGGAGCACCTTGGGCTTGAGTCCTAGCAATTCTCCTTGGTCCTATCACCTTGACGCAGTTCTTTCTATAACCACAATAAATGTAGCTCCCCTTTTTGGGATATTCCTGATTTTTGCCTTCAAACAATAATCTTTACTAAAAATGATAATAGCTTTGTCAAAGATTATAATATTCAGATCTCTATGTCAGCATAATTCTCAAAATCAATCATATCTTGAATTATTTGGAAATACTATCAAATCTGCTCAATTAGAGGTTTTTGTCCCTAACTCAACAGTGGCAATATCAAAGGTTTTCATCCTTAACTTGCCAAGAGTATTTAAGAGTATTGTCCTTTGAACTCTTAGTCCACCTTGGAAGGTTTTCGTCCTCCTTACGAGACTTGGGTTTTCATCCAAACTTGCTAAGAGAAATAAGGGTTTTTGTCCTTAATCCCTCATGACTTGGAAGGGTTTTCATCCTCCCTATTTGCAAGATACTTCCTCAAATTCAGAACTGATTGCTTGATGTATTTGCTAGATTTATTGCTGATTGCTTGATTTCTTTTTGCTGATTGATATTCTTGATGGATTGGTAGGTGAATGCTTGAATGATCCCCCCTTTCCCAAGAAATGATCTCCCCTTTATATTTTGTTCTTGGGGGAGTCACAACCTTTCATGATTTCTGCCCTTTGAAAGAGTCACAACTATTCATCATTAATCGCTGTCTTGAACCTCTTTACTTTAATTAAATGTCTTCAGGAATTGCTGCCCATGATACGTACAAAGGAAGTTTGTAAACAGATTATCAAACTTGAGACAATTTGCATCAAATCCAAAAATCAAGATGCCTCCACAATGAGTGAGCAACAGTCTATGTGTTGCCAATATTATTGTAAGAATAGAAGAAATGTTCAAGACAATGAGGAATGTACATATCCAATTGGATGCTATTGTCAAGAATAGGATAAAGAGTCTTAACCCTAGTTATGATGAGAGCGATGATATATAGAATGAAAGAACTGTGTTATTGAACTAATTGTGGAAGAATATAAAGAAGATATAAATCAAAAACAAATTATATAGATATTGAAAACCATTTCAAAATTTGGTAAAAGACCTAGAGTTGATTATTCTTTTGAAACTTATGGAGTTAACAGATTGGATAAGTGATCTAGAAGAATATTTTAAGTATGAGGAAATTTCGGATATTGAAAGGGTTAGATTTGAAGATGAAATTAAAGGGAAATGCTGAAATATGATGGAGAGATATACAATTGAAAAGAAACAAGAGAGGTAAAGAAATGAAAGAGCAATGGGATTAAAATGATTTCAAGATTGAAAAGTAAGCTTATATCTGCATATTATCAATTAGAACTATTAAAAAAATTGTAAAATTTGAGGCAGACACAGAAGAATGTGAAAGATTATGCTCGTGAATTTTATAAAATGATAATTAGAGCTGGACATAAAGATAGAATTAGACAAAGAAAAAGAGGTGGTAGATTTCAAAGATGTAGGCATCAAGGTTTTGATAGAAGACAGAGGCACTGAAGTAAAAGGAGGTGACAAGTCATACCACAGTGAAAGATTTGATCGATATAGACGAAGATATTCCAGAGATGATGGAAGATCATTCCAAGGTACTTGTTTTACTTTTAACTATGAAAATTAAGTACACGGAGCATTTAAGTGTCCCTAGTCTGAAGGAAGAAATAGCAGAAGACTTGAAGAAATCAGAGTTGCACATGTAAATGAAGAATCAAATGGATCACAAAAACAAGTAGATTAACCAGTAAGAGACAAATCAATGATAATGAAAAGAGTTCTGTTAAAATCTCATCGTATGGACAGAGATTGACCAGCACAAAGAAGAAATCTCTCCCAAACAGTACGCAAGACAGAAATTAAGTGTTGTAAAATTATCATTCATACTGGTAGCACAGATAATCTAGTGTCAAATGAAATGGTTTATAAGTTAAACTGAGAAGATCCTTATATAATTTCAGTGTCATAAACTGTAACACACTATGATTTCACACTCATTTTGGGCTCACGTTGGTGGTTGTGTCTATGCCCCAGATTCATGCCTGATTTTGTTCAGTTTCATGGCCATTTCCAGAAGCTTAGTGCAATCCCCTACCCAGTGACCTTTGTTTTAGCCCAGATTGTTGGGACTAGGGCAGCTAGCACCCCTATCCTTCTAGACTAGGACGCCTAGTGCCTCTGTCCAGGCAGTTTGGCCCCAAATTTGAAATTCAAACGGTCAGATTTGCAAGTAGAGGGAATGTACTCCCCGATGTCAGCCTTCTTCAAGAATTAAAACTAAAAAGGTGCAAGTTGCCTTACGCCGGCCGAGTTTGGGCATCTTATTTGCTCATTTTTATAAATTACACAATATTTGCAATTTTGCAGTTTGTTAAGCCTTTGGTGGTTCTCCTGCGAGTTGCGGATGGGGAAAAGCTGAGTTACCGGTTCTTGCCAAAAATGGCTGGGTCCTGGTCCTGGTCCATGCCCAGTCCTGGTCCGAGCCTGGTTCGACCTGGGTCCCACCCGGGTCCTGCCCAGGCGGCTGGGTTCCCTGTGGGTCCTTACCCAGGTGGGACCCCAGGACCCACAGGGAACCCAGCCGCCTGGGCAGGACCCAGGTGGGACCCAGGTCGAACCCAGGAGGACCCGGGTGAACCCAAGCCCGTGGGTTCCCAAAAACGGGGCCCACGGGTTAGAAAGCAATTAAAAACAATTAAAAAACAATTTTTTTAATCTTATTTTTACATCTAAACCCTAATCCGCCCCTCTATGATGCATTTCATGCATCAAAACATGCATTCAACCTATTCTACTTGCATTTTTGAAGATTTTTTCTCTACAATCAGGCTTCTTAGTTTTTGTATTTTTCTTCGAAGGTGACGACTACGAAGGTGTGAGACACGCATCAAAGGCATCGGAATCACTGGAGAAGAAAGATTTAGCCATTAAAGGTAAGTGAATCTGAATTTTTTTCAAATTTTTAAATTTTTTTTAGAAGTTTTTTTAATTTTTTTTAAAGAAGTCTTGTATATTTTTTTACACTTTGTATGCATAGTATGGGGTTATAATACCGAAATTTTAATAATTTTTTTCAATAATGTTGTGCGTTCTCTTTTCATTTTAGGTGCATTATTCATATAATCATATATAACGGCTGGAACTGGAAGTGCAAGTGCAAGCTCTAGTTCAGTTGCAAATGTCCGAACTAAAAATACCCCCTTTAAAATTGATCAAGATTCACTACTTTGGCATTATACAACAATGATCAAGCCAGTGTCTAGTGGTGGGGGTTTTGTTTGGCAATACAACCATTGTGGCACTGAGTATACCAGCTCATACTTTCGAGTGAAAGGCCACCTTTGTTTCATCCCTGGGCGTGGAATAAAATTTTGTAAGGGATCAGATGGCAAGGGGCTGTCAAAAGCTCTAGTTTTGGGATATATTAGAGAACAAGAGAAAGCTGATAGGAGAAGTAGCAAAGCAAAGACTGATCATCCTCTTGTCCATCCAAGCTCAATGTCTAAGAGGCCTTCTAGTAGCATTGGCTCCACAAGACCAGCTGGTTCACATCCTTTCATGCAAAACCCACCAGCTGATGCAGTAGAGAATCAGAATGTTGTGGCTTCACGGAAAAGAGGCCCATTGGATTTTGCCTTCAAAAATGAACTGAGAGAGATTGCAGATTCCAAAATTGGACGTTGCCTTTATGGCAATGGGCTTCCTTTCAACCTTGTTAGATCACCTTACTTTTGGGACATGGTGCATACTCTTTGCAATACACCTTCTGATTATGTTTGTCCAGGGTATGAAAAGGTGAGAACCACCTTATTGGCAAAGGAGAAAGCATCCGTAGAGTCACAGTTGAAGGTCATCAAAGATACATGGCAGGAAACAGGTGTGACCATTGTTTCTAATGGATGGAAAGATTGTAAAAATAGGCCATTGATCAATGTTATAGCAGTGTGTCCTAAAGGGGCAATGTTTTTGAAAGCAGTGGATTGTGAGGGGCAAGTGAAAGATGCAAGTTTCATTGCCAATATCTTGATAGAATGCATTGACATGGTGGGGCCTCAAAATGTTGTCCAAGTTGTAACTGACAATGCTAAAAATTGTAGGGCAGCAGGGACTATAGTGGAGGCTACATATGGTCACATCTTTTGGACACCATGTGCAGTACACTCACTCAATTTAATCATGCAAAAGCTTGGCACACAAATTGATTGGGTGAAAAAACTGTATGCGGAGGGCGAGGAGATTCAAATGTTTGTGACTAATCATCATATGTCACAAGCCATTTTCAGGACCTTCTCCAAGTTGGAGTTGTTGAAGGTAATTTATAATTACTAATTTTAAATTTTATTTTTTAATTTTTTAGTTTTAAATTTGTATTTTTTATAGACTTGCATTTGATATATTTTGTGTATTTTGTTATGTCATGTTAGGTTGCTGAAACACGATTTGCATCTCACACGCTCGTCTTAAGACGACTTCTGAAGGTGCGAGATGCCTTGAGTTCTATGGTCATCAACAACTTATGGAGTGTATGGAAGCAGTCCCACACAGAAAGAGCTCTAAAAGTAAGAGCATTGATCCTTAGTGAGAAATGGTAGGATGATGTGGAATATGTTTTGAATTTCACTGAGCCCATCATGAGCATGATCAGGTATGCTGATACTAATCGCTGATACTGATCGCCCATGTATGCGCGAGATTTATGATGGCATGGATTGCATGGTGGAAAAAATAAAAGAAGTAATAAATAGAAAAGAAAATGACCCAACGGAAACATTTTTCAAAGTTGTGCAGAAAATTGTTGTTAACCGTTGGAACAAGATGACCACCCCCTTACATCTCTTAGCATTTGCTTTGACGCCAAAATTTTATAGTGCAGAGATGCTTGCAACACCAAGGAGGGTGCCACCATATAGAGATGCAGAGGTTGCTTCTAGCTATAGGGCTGCCTTTAAAAAGATATATCAAGATGAGGAGACAAGAAATATTGTCATGAGGGAGTTTGGCCAATTTGTATCTGCAAAAAATCATGATGTTGTAGCTCTTAATGCTAGATATGGGATGGATGCTGATGAGTGGTGGTATGTACATGGTCAAGGCTCCGTTTACTTGCAGCCTCTTGCAATTAAACTTAACTCCCAAGTATGTATCTTTTTATTTTTTGTTTTTATAGTTTTCCAATTCCATTTGATGCTATCATATTTTTATTTTATCATTTTAATTTATAAATTTCTAATTATGTTTTAACTTTTAACAGGTTGCAAGTTCTTCTTCAGCTGAGAGGAATTGGAGTACATACTCCTTCATCCACTCAGTCAAACGTAATCGTTTGGGTGCAAAGAAAGCTGAGGATTTGGTCTACGTACACTCCAACCTTCGTTTGTTGTCACATAAGGACCCTGAATATAGTGAGGGTGTAACAAGGAATTGGGATCTAGCCCCTGAGTGTGCTGATTTAGATGCTACAGTTGCACAACTTTGCCGAGTCTCTATAGACGAGGCGGTTATGGAATTTGAGAGAGACATAGCTAGTGGGAGTGGCATTCCATTTGATATTGGTTCAATTGATGCTGAATTTGAACCACTTGATGACCGTGGGCTTGGGTTGGATGCTTCAGATGAAGATGAATATGGAATTTAAATCCCATAGATGGCTTGTAATTTGAATGTTTAACTTTATACTTTATTGTGTCATGACATTTTCACATTTTGAAACTTGAAACTTGAATATTATCTTTTTTGCAAATTATGAATATGATATTACATTTATGATTTATGATATATCAATATCCGAATATTTATTGGCATTGGCAATTATGGATTTATGATTTATGATTTATCTGTTATCATTTATGACATGTATCATTGTATGGGAAAGTTACATTGTATGTTTCATATTTGTATGTTTGAACTGTGAACATATATAATTTTGATGTTTGAAGTTTGAACATATATATATATATATATATATATATATAAAAATTAAAAAATATATATATGTGTACGGACGAACCCGTACCCGTACCAAAAAAAAAAATTGTCGAATCCGTACCCGAATCCGAACCTGAATCCGAACCGGAACCGATAACTTAGGGGAAAAGCCTGCAATGAGCTACATATATGAGGGCATGGATAGGGCCAAGGAGGCCATCAAATCCGTCTATGCAGGAGATGAAAGCAGGTATCATCCCATTTGGGATATCATTGATAGGCGATGGCATAACCAGCTTCATAGGCCCATCCATGCAGCAGCATATTATCTGAATCCTGCATTCCATTTCAGCCCTACTTTCAAGGCGGATGAGGAGGTTCTTAGTGGGCTGTACTCAGTCATGGAGAAGATGGCACTTGTTGGTTGTACTCAGACTAAACTTATGCGAGAGATACAGCTGTTTTCTAATGCTCGAGGGGAGAACTTCTCTCATACTATCTGCAAAGAAAGTACGACAACTATGATGCCAGGTAAAAATACATTCTAAGGCACAAATTTAATTTTATTATATATTGTTAAATGAGAGTCGAGAGTGAGACTGATTTTTTTTATTTTTCTCATTTCAAATTCAGATAATTGGTGGAGCTTTTTTGACCCAAGAACACCAAATATTCAGGAGTTGGCCATTCACATTTTGAGCAAGCATCTGGTTGTGAGCGAAATTGGAGAATGTTTGAGCACATACACTCCAAGAGACGCAATAGATTATTTGTGGAGAAGATGAACGATCTTGTCTTTGTTCACTACAACCTCCACCTCAAAATGAAAAGGAATGCACAGACTGACATCTCCCCTATCATTCTAGAGGAGGTTGATCCTGAAGCCGAGCAGACCACTGAGACAGAACCTGTCTTTAGTGATGACGACATTGATTGGGTCGACCAGGCAGATATAGAGGCTGAGGTTGTAGCCATGGCAGAGGAGCAGAGAGCACGAGCAAAGACAGCAGATTCAGAGGCAAACAGTGACACAGATATTCATATACCTGATGATGGTGAGGGTGGCATGGTGTCACAGGGAGAGGCTATGGCTGCCAAATCATCCAAGACCTACCTTAGACGCCTTTGTAGGGGGCCAAGGCCAGGAGAGGGGGGTGCAAGCTCCTCTGAGCCATATGCTCGTAGTTGTTTTTACTATTGATATTTGTATGGAACATTTGATCGTATGATGACATGGATTTTTTTATTCCGTGAGTTTTGTAATATTGTATACATTTGACAATATTTAAATATCTACGTTTGTTATTTCCTTCAGCTAAAATTTGCGTTTATGCTTATGTGATTGATGTATACTTGTGTATGTAATCAAATTAGCTTCTATTTGATGATATTAATGTGTTTTTAAGGTGTATTTAATTAAGGGTGCATGAAAAAAGTTTTAAATCTTTAAAAATCTCTAAATTTCTTGAGTTTTTCACTTTGCTGAGTCCAGTTGAGTTTTGACTCCCAGGTCCGGCTCCCAAGTTGATTCGGCCTTGCCGAGTCCGAGTCACGTTTCTTTGATATATATATATATATATGCAAAAATTTAAAGAAATGGGAAAAACTACAAATCTAAATACATTTAGTAGTATGCTACTTCATCATTGATCAATGCCAAATGCCATTTCAATTAATAGTTCAGAATTTCAATAATATCATATTATGTAATATACTCATATGCCATATAACATATATCAATGTATCACCAATTCATATATGTCCAGGTTCAATATTCAAACGAAAATCATTACAAATACAAAATTGACAATCAAAAATAATAATTGTCTTCTATCTTCAATGTTCATCAATCATCAAAAGGATCTAGATCAAGATCATCATTATTTGCTCCAAGTTCAAATTCAAAATCATTTGAACCCAAACAAGTGCCACTCCCACTAGCTCCATCAGTTGTAGGTATCTCATCATCATCATTTAATGTGACTCTAACCAGATCTTCAACAATTGCATCCAAGTTGGAACACTCGAGGGTTACATCCCAAAGCTTCATTGTCCCTTCCTTGTATTGTTTTCCCTTATGTGTTAGAAGACACAAATTAGAATGAATATAAACCAAGTCTTTTGCTCTTTATGAAGCCAACTTGTTACACTTCACTAAGTGGATAAAGGAGTATGTACTCCAATTCCGTTCAGCAACGGAAGAACTTGCACCATGTTGAAATTGGAGAGAAAACCAACGAAACTTAAAATTAAAAAAATGCAAAATAAATTAAAGAATGTTAAAAACTTAAAAGCTAAAGTCTACAATACAAATGTTAATATTTAAAAGTAAAAAAACTTACTTGTGATAGTATCTTGATTGCAAGAGGTTGGAGGAACATAAAATCTTGACCATGGAGGTGCCACCATGTAACTCCATCCATTTTGGATTGGTCATTAATGGCACAAGGACTATGACTTCTTCCTGAAATAAACAAACCAAACTCTTTCCTAACACTGTCCACCACTTCAGGATCCCTGTAGAGTCTAGTAAATGCCCGCTTGTACCCACTAGCAACTTCAACATCTCTATATGGTTTAGTTCTCCCTGGCAAAGAGAGTACTTCACTGCTATAGTACATGGGATTTAAAGCATGTTCAAGGAGATGCAATGGCGTGGTCATCTTGTTCCACCAATGATGAATGATTTGTTCTACCCTTTTGAAAAATGTTTCTTGGGGGTCCTCTCTTTGTGCTATTATGACTTTGATTTTTTCAACCATGGTGTCCATGCCATCATAGACTTCCCCCAAACATGTTGTAGCTGGATCAGAATACTTGAGCATACTCATGATAGGCTCAGTGAAATTCAATACATATTCCACATTATCCCACCAAATGAGATTCAAGATCAAATCCCTAACCTTATTGGCCCTCTCTGAATTTGATTGCTTCCAAATACTCCATTGGTTACTAATAACCATGGCACTCAATGCCTCTTTCACCTTCAAAAGACGTCTCAACATTATTGTATGTGACGCAAATCGGGTCTCAGCAACCTAATTTCATGTTAAAAATATGTCTAACACATTTTTAAAAATATAAAATAAAATTAAACATGGCATAAATAAATTTAAATATATAAATTAAATTTACCTTCAGAAATTCCAACCTCGAGAAGCTCCTGAAAATGGCTTGCGACATATGGTGGTTTCTCACAAACATTTGGATCTCCTCACCCTCTTGGTAGATATCCTTCACCCACTCTATTTGAGTGCCAATTGCTTGCATCACCAAGTTGAGGGAGTGTACGGTGCATGGTGTCCAAAAAATGTGTGAATATCTTTGTTCAACCAAAGCACCTGCAGCCCTACAAACCTTTGCATTGTCTGTGATGACTTGGACAACATTTTCATGTCCTATATCTATGGAATCAAAGAGGATTCTGGAAATGTACTTTGCATCTTTGAGCTGCCCCTCACAATCAACTGCCCTCAAAAACATTGCCCCTTTGGGGGACACTACAATAACATTTGTCAATGGACGGTTTATGGCATTCTTCCATCCATCAGAAACAATAGAAACACTTGATTCAACCCAAGAATCTTTAATCGGTTTCAGTGATTGCTCTACAAAATTCTTCTCTTTTGCCGATAAGGTGGTGAGCACCTTTTCATACCCAAGACTTGTGAAACCAGTAGGTGCATCATTGATTGTTGTGTCACAATCTCCCGCCAATATGGTGATCTTACCAAGTTAAAAGGAAGACCGTTGGCATAGAGGCAACGTGCAAGTTTTTGCTCTACAACATCTCTTGATTCCATTTTGAATGCTTTCTCCAATGGGCCTCTTTTGCGAGAATGGGAATTATATACTTCAACTTCATCTTGCATGGCGGGTATATTCAAGAAAGGGTGATTGGGGGCCTTTTCTGGTATTCTACGATCATCAGGTAAAGTCATTGGTGTTTTTCTTGCAAATGGATTAGCTCTTAGTTTTTCTTTTTGTCTTGTTATAGCTTGATCAACATCTTGTTCTTTGATGAATGCTGCTATTTGTGTTGCAGACAACCCATTCCCATCTGACCCTTCACACATTTTAATCCCTTTCCTAGCAGGGCCACAAAAGTGACGCCTCACTCGATAATACGAGCACCTATAATTGGTTTTACAAAAATTACAATCCCATTCAAATCCTCACCTCCTGGAAGTTGTTGACGCATTGTAGTATAATCCCATAAAGGAGATCCTCAATCAACTTTAAATTTTTGGTTTATTGTCTTGTAACCCCCACCCACTGAACTCGAACTTGTTGCCATTTTGTTTTTTTGCTGTTATAAGAAATTAAACATTTTTAAATTAGAAAAAAAAAATGCAATATTACACAATGTAGAAGTTAATGCAAGTATGAAAAAACATTGTTAAAAAAAAAAGAACTTGTTTATCTTTTTCTATTAAAAAAAAATTGAAAAAAAAAACTTCAAAAAATTCGTTAAAAGATCAAAGAATAGGGATAAATGCTTACCTTCAGTGCTTGAATCTCCTTTGTGCAAGCTCTACACCTTTGCCAAGCACTCCACGAACAATCTCCTTCAAAAATAATCACTTGCCCTTAAAAATGCCAAAATGAAACCAAGAGAGAGTAGATGAGCAAATGAAGTTGTTTTGGGTCTCAAATGCATTTTGCAAGGGCAAATTAGGCTTTTTGGCCCCAAAAAGGCAAAAAAAAAAATAGTTTTTTAATACGGAAAAGTCACTTTTTGGTGACTTGACTGGCCCAGCCCGTGGGTTCGTCTGGGTCCACGCTTGGGTTCGCCCGGGTCTGGCCAGGGTTCGCCCTTTTGACTATGGGTTCTCTCTGGGTTCACCCTTTTGACGATCAAAAGGGTGAACCCTAGCCGGACCCAGGGCGAACCCAACGTGGACGTGGACCTGGACCCGCGCAAACCCGGTTCGCGTTTGGAGGCCAAAACCGACAAACCCAATAACTGAGAAGTAATCTAAAGAGGAACACCTAGTACACATCAAATTAGTATTGCAAGGATTGAGAGAGGAGAATTGTTGATCAAATTGAAACCTGTAGTTTCATGAGGATAGAACTAGAGTGCTTAGGATTTGTGCTCTAAAAAGAAGGTTTACAAATGGGCCCAGAAAAGGTAAAAGCTATTGTTGGTTGGCCTACACTAGAGAATGTTGAAAAGATTAGAAGTTTTCATGGCTTGGCTAGCTTTTATAGAAAGTTCATTACAAATTTCAATTGAATGTCTGACAATAAGTGAGACCATGAAAGGAGACAAAAGAGAATTTACATAGACAATAGGAGAAAAAAAAGCTTTGAATTGTTGGAAAGGTCAATGAGCAACAAGTGTTGGCATTGTCAAACTTTGATAAGGTATTCCAACTTGACAATGATACCACAACTTCACAAATTGTTCAAAAACTGTTTCTAATGTAGACCAAGCATATGTGTCACCAATGTAATAGAACTGAGAAGCACACAGCAAATATGGAGAGGGGGGCGGGGAGTGAATCAGTATTTGAGCCTTTAATATGACCAATTTTCATAATTAAACCAAATGAAACATAAGAGAAACAAGCAGCAAACATGAACACAGAGATTTCTCGTGGAAAACCCTTTCGGGTAAAAAACCATAGCAACAAAGAATTCTATTCGCTTCAAAATAATGAGCTACAATCCAGATTACATAAGTGAGCTACTTTCCAAGAGCACCAACTCTTCACAACAAAGGCACCAACCTTTGTAAGAGCACCAACTCTGAGATGATAAGGCACCAACCTCTGATAGGACAAACAAAACTAAAGATTTGAACTCACTGCTTCTCTTCCCTTTTTCAAATTGTCTTCACACCACAGTAAGTATAAAGATTGCATACCACTTAAAAAAATCTCTTCTTTATCTGAAACAAGCACACTAAAAACACTACCTTTATTCGATTTCCTCCTCCATATAATTGAAGACTGTAGTAATATCATTCCCAGCCACAACTTAGAAAAAATCCCAGACAATCCATAACAATCAAAGTAAATTCCACATACAAACGATCTCTATGATCACTCATTTTAGAACTGCATCCCCATATTTTTTAACACAATAACTCCCAGCCTTTATGCAAAACGTACAGCACACACACACCACTCCCGCCAAACCAATCATCAACCCGATACGTAGTCACACAGCATCATCAGTGTTGCCCAGCATACCAAAACCAAAACAAAACACCAACACCGATATCTTAAATCATATCTTCTACAGGAAGCTTCGTATAGCCAAAAGAAACATAAAAACACATCAAAAATGCTTTTCGATGCCTTTTTTCTTAGAAACCTTACACGCCCAAAATATTATCCGCCAACCCGATATCTTCACCCCCCAACACGTATATCTTCATCAAATCATTTGCAGTATACAAGCGTATATATAGAGATTACAAGACAACGTTCTAAATTAAGAACAAGTCATTTAAAGTGAACTACCAAAAAGCTAAACGCTAAATAAAGCTTAAAAGCTAATTAACTAAAAAGAAAAAGCTAAATGCTAAATAAAGCTTAAAAGCTAATTAACTAAAAAGCTAAATGACCATTAAACAAGGAACTAAATATAGGTGACTAAAGTATAATTAAATATTCTAATACCCTCCCTTAATGGTCATTCACTCTGTTGTGGTGGAGACCTTCCCTCGATCTGAAAAGTGTTAAGGACCAAGAATACCAAAATCCATCCAACCTGACGTTGGGTAACCAAACTGAAACCTGAAACCATGATTTTGAGGAAAAATCGGCAAACCCTTTTGCAGAAGAGTACCAACTCCAAAACTGACTGCAAGATACCACAGTTGCAGATGTTCGCCCTGGCAGGTGCGACCCAAACTAACTGCAACAAAGCACGATTTTGAAGAAAAAACCGTCAAACCCTGAAATAGGAACCTTCGAAAAGAGAATTTACGATTTTGTGGAGAAAATCGAAAATCGAAAAACCAAGAAATCTGAGGTTACAAATCATCGTTTTTGTGGGAAAAAACGATAAAACCCAGATAACTAAAATCTTACGCGAATATCGCGGATTACAGATGAGATAATTTTTAAGGGAAAATTATAAACCCTGCGAACAATTTTTGAGTAAAAAATCGTGAAAACCCTCCCATGATTTTTTTGGGAAAAAATCAAAAAACCGACAAACAATTTTTCATGAAAAAATCGTGAAAACCTTGGGACTTGTAAGACGAGGTCTGGCCTAAATCAATCTGATCAAGGCAATGAACATGCACTGTTTCCAGGTGTTGTGGCAGTTAAACTTTTGACTGTGTTCCAACATGATGTTGGTCAAAGATGCCATCACAAAAATGGAGGTTGAACAAGGTCAACCTAGTGAAAGCATGAGACAAAAGAATCTGATTCAAAAATCAAAATAGAAGCAGCTGCACAAAAAAATCTGAAACCCTGGAGGAGAATTCTGGCACGAATTCTAAGGTGCAAATTTCGAGGTTTGGAAGAAATCCATAAATTATAAATTTCTGCAAACTTAAAATAGCATAAATGGTGCCCAAAAAAACAGCAAAAATCCCAACGTCCATAGAAATAGCAGAAATTGTGAACTGTTTTTAAATTCCAAGGCAAATTTGCTGACACAAAATTCGAGGTGCGGAAAACGAGGCACCCAGAAAAATCTTAGACCAACCTAGAAAAGCTCTCAAAAAACCCACAAAGAATCTGAAAACAAAATGCAGATCCGACGGCTCAAAAATTGAGGCACGAAAAACGATGCACCCAAAAAAATCTGATGATAACCCAGTTGAGGTCTTGAAAAACCCACCAAGAATATGCAAGAAAAATAAGATTTTGACTTGAACTGAAGGGTCAAAACCCTAGTCGAAAATTGCAGAAACCCTAGGAAAATTTTCAATCTGCAAAAAAAAACTCCAAGTTGCAGGCCTGAAAATCTCCAAAACTCTAAAAAAAACATGAACTGCTGCCCAACATAGAAATTCGCCCACAAACCAGAAACCCTCAAAAAGCCTTCTAAAAAGCAAAATCGTTTTTTTTTAATAAAAAAACAATAAAAAAATCTGGAAAATATTCCAAAAAGAAGGGCATGAATTTTTATTAAAAAATTCGCCAAACTTTAAAAAATCCCATTGACCCGCTCTGATACCATGAAAAATAAATTGAATGAATGATTCAATGATCGGATAATCTATTCAACAGTATACAAGCATATATAGAGAGATTACAAGGCGACGTTCTAAATTAAGAACAAGTCGTTTAAAGTGAACTACCAAAAAGCTAAACGCTAAATAAAGCTTAAAAGCTAATTAACTAAAAAGCTAAAGCTAAATGCTAAATAAAGCTTAAAAGCTAATTAACTAAAAAGCTAAATGACCATTAAACAAGGAACTAAATATAGGTGACTAAAATATAATTAAATATTCTAATAGAAAGCTCCAAAATTATTCAAAACGATAAAACAATTCTGTAACTTCTGTGCTACAACATACACTACGCACTCTCATAAATGTTAATCAAAACAAATTAAAAATGCTTTAAGAGCACAAAATCTGCTGAAGACAAATTTGTCTCCTCCAAAGATGCTGAATAACTCTCTTTTCAAAACGTATATCTGGAAAAAAAAAACGTGATTTGAATAAATCTTCTAATTGTGCATCCCCAGCTGAAGAGGAAATTTGCCGACACATTTAAAATTCAGCTTAGTGTGGAGTCAAGAAAAAAGAGCATCATCTCAGAGCATCTTCTTTTATGAAGACAATGAATTTAATTCTGCCACCTCAATGTGAATGACATGATTACACAGCACCAATAATCTGAAAAAGGTTAGTTTTTTTAATGCCGTCTTTTCTGGTCTTTAAAAAAAACATTGACTCTGTTTAATTTTTTTTTTAAATTAATAGGCACAAACTCTGCAAACAACGTCCTCCACGAACTCTGCAAAAAAAAAGTCTTCCACCTCATGCAGCTCGCACAACACATGTAAAAGATTCTGTCTCCCACAATAAGAATGAATCGATTTTTCCTTTTGAAAAGAATTATCGGAGCGGTCTCCCAAAACAAAACACTCCAGCTGTGGGGTCATGGAAAAAGAAATATTTGATGAAACCAAAGAAAGGTTGTCGTATTTGAAAATTCAACTGATGATGTGGCATAAACTCTGACTAAGCTGCTGACTAAGACAAGTAGGCACACACACTGCTGATGCAGACACACACCCTGCTCAACCAGACACCCAGGCAGCTCTAGCAAGCATACAAGCACCTCAAGCAGGTAACCAAGCAGCTCAAGCTGCTCAACCAGGCAGACA